>NC_142947.1:14467066-14494566 GCF_046866305.1 Octopus bimaculoides
TAAATAATAATAATAATAATAATAATAATTCGTTTTATTGGCCACAAGGGCTAATATCAATTAAAAACATGTAAGGACAAAGACAGGACGAAGGTTACAAAAGGTTTTGTCCGAAAAGGTAGGAAAGTTCGTTTAAACAGAGGAAGAAAACGGAGAAAGATATAACAAATAAATAGATAAATAAATAGATAAATAAATAAATAGAACTCCCAAAGGGGGAGGCGCTTCGAAAAAGGAAAGGTTACACGTGGAAAAACCCATAAAACCACGGGAGCCTAGTCAGAAAAAATAAGAAAGGGGTATAGAGCCCTTTCTCCTTTTACATTACCTTTTTTTTTTCTACAGGTGTATTCTCAGAATTGGTCCGTTTATACTGGTCATTCTTCCAACAGTCACCCATCTTTCAACAAATTTGCTATGAGACAGCACTTTCCTCTCTACTCTCATCTTCCTTTTCAAGTGGAACTTGAAAAAGTTGACGAGGCCTTGGCCAAAGAGGAAAGTGTCTGACTTTAGCCCTTTCAAACGGGTCCACCATATCACCTCTTTCGCTACAGCCACTAGGCATAGGAAAATTGCCTTGCCCTCCCGGTTAAAGGAGGTCTGCCCGGGTGCAGTACCAGGCAATGGCTCTCATGGCTTCTGATCTTGATTGGAAGTGTTATCATGTACATTGTTTTGTCTTGGTATAAAAGATTGGCTACAGCAAATATTCTGCTCAATACCACAGATTTGCTTGTCAGTTGTTTGACCTTAACCAGTTGAGCATGTCCTTTGGTGGCTGACGATATGTGTAACGAAATATAAAAAAACAAACGAAAGAACTGACTAGACATTGAACATAATAACGGTTTTAAATTTTGGCAAAAGGCCAGCAATTTTAGGGGAAGGGTCATATCGATATCACTGACCCCAGTGCTCGTCTAGTACTTATTTTATCGACTCCGAAATGATGAAACGCAAAGTTGAACTCGGCGGCATTTGAACTCAGAACGTAAAGACAGACTTAGTACCGCTAAACATTTTTCCCGATCTGATAAAAAAAAAAAAATAAAAAAAATCAAATATAATAATCCTTTTTACAATAGGAACAAAACCTGAAATTTAGGAGATGGGGCTAGTCAATTACATCGACCCCAGTTCTCGTCAGGTACTTATTTCGTCAACCCTGAAAGGATGAAAGGCAAAGTCGACCTCGGTCTCATTTCAACCCGGAACGTAAAGACAGATGAAATACTCAAAGCATTTTTCCCGACCAGCTAAAAAAATTAAATATGATTATATTACTCAATAATTAGTGTTGTTTTTTCCTCACACTCATAATTATTTCTAATTAACATAATACGCACTGCACTGTAGGCACAGTTTGACCGAATGGTTAAACAGTTAGCTTCGCAACTACGAGGTTTCACGTTTGATCTCTCTGCATGGCATGTCATTTTCTGTAACCTTGGGTTGACCCTACTTTGGGACGGAAAACTAACGAAGCGTGCCGGATGCATTGCACACGTAATTCAAAACGTACGACCTTGTTACACATTGTTGTGCTTGATTCTGTCTGAGAATTAGATCAAAGATTCACGTGTTTGGAGAATGCTCAACCACTTACACATTATTTCAATGCATTATTACAATGCGCAATTGGCGAGCTGGCAGAAGCGTTAGCACAGCGGGCAAAATGCTTAGCAGTATTTCGTTCGTCCTTACGTTCTGAGTTCAAATTCCGCTGAGGTCGACTTTGTCATACTTCCTTTTCGGAATGGATAACGTAAGTGCCAGTAGAGCACTGAGGAGGATTCAATCAAAATTATTGCTGTCTAGTACAAAAACAAGAAAAAAATTAAAGCGTCGAGCTGGCAGAGACAAAATATTTAGCAACATTTCGTCCGTTTTTATGTTCTGAATTCAAATTCTGCCTAGATTGACATTGCCATTCATCCTGTTAGGATCGATAAAGTACCAGTTGAGTATTGGGGAGGATTTAATCGACTTTACCACCTCTCAAAATTACTGTTTTGTGCCAAAAGAAGATAGGGTTTAGGGAGCAAGCTGGTTGAATCGTTAGCACTCCGGATAAAATGTTTAGCGACATTTCTCCCGTCTTTACGTTCTGAGATCAAATTCTGCATAGATTGACATTGCCTTTCATCCTGTCAGGATCGATAAAGTACTAGCTGAATACTGGAGAGGATTCAATCGACTTTCTCACCTCTCAAAATAACTACCTTGTGCCAAAAGAAGAAAAGCTTTTGGAAGCGATCTGGTAGAATCGTTAACGTCAGATAAAATGCTTAATAGTATTTCATCTCTCGTACGTTCTGAGCTCAAATTTCGCCGAGGTCGACTGTGTCTTTCATTCTTTTCGGGATCAATGAAATAAGTACCAGTTGATCACTGAGGTCGATGTAATGGACTAGTCCCTTCCCCAAAAATAAATAGATGACAAATATGATAGGGTGCTTGCAAAGATCACGTGATCCCGCAGTTCTGGTCTGCTAGCAGATGATTCTCGTTTGCCAACGATATAAATACGTGACTTTTATGCTCCACGCGCCCATATGAGAGGTCCTCTCAAGACCAGTGTCGCAGTATTCATCGCTCTAGCAAAACATATATATATATATAGTTGAAATTTATAGAAAAATAAGACGAAGACAGGTGTATGAACAGCAAACAGGTGTATTAGTTTGGCGCTCGGGAAAATGAAAAAGTCTTTTACGTTTCGAGCCTACGCGATTCAACAGAAAGGAATAAGAGAAAATAAACAGAGGGAGAAGAGAGAGAGAAAGAGGAGAGAGGAAAGAGTGAAAGAGAGAGAGTGAAAGAGAGAGAGTGAAAGAGAGAGAGAGAGAGAGAGAAAGAGAGAGAATTAAAAAAAAAAACATAGTTTTAGCAGTCAAGCATGCCAAATGATTAGAAAAAAGTTTGAAAGAAGTTGGAAGGAAGGGAGATAATAAAGTGCTGGTGATGCCAAATTAAGGTGCGCTTTAGCGTGTGTGTATGGGAAAATGATGTGTGTGAATAGGGGCTATTGACTGACGCATGTATGTGTGTGTATATATATGTATGTAGATATATCTATCTATCTGTGGTGTGCGCGTGTTGTGCCCGCGCGCGCGCGTGCGTGCGTGCGTGCGTGCGTATATATATATATATACACACACACACACACACACATATATATACATATATATATACACACACACATATATATATACATACATAGATACATACACACACATACAAATACATATACAGAAATAGTACCAGACTTTAAAATATGAAGTACCAGGGTCGTTTTGTTTATCTAAACCCTTCAAAGCGTGCTCCAGCATGGCCGCAGTCTAATGACTGAAACAAGTAAAAAATAATGTGTGTGTGTGATTGTGCGTGCGTGTGCTCGCGTTTTATGTATACAAGCTCGCATACACACACACATAATTAAGTCTGTTATAAAGATCACGCCAGATTAGATGATAAGTTTCTCATCTTATTCATTAATGCTGTTTGGCCTGCTAATGAGCTCTAACAGAATGCGACTTGCTTCATATGAAAGAAAAAAAAATCTTGTTAATAAATGAACGCTGTAAATGAAACCATGAACGCTGTAAATGAAGTAAACAAGATTTGTTAGCAAAGAAGAGGTAGAAAAATAGGTCACTCGTATTAGCATATGCCGTTTGCTAATTTTCTTGTACTTTTTAAAACCTTCCTTTATATTAGATTGCAATCATGTTATTCTCTCTTGCCTTTACTGTATTCGTGCTAAATAGTTATACATTTAAGAGTTTACTAAAACATCTAATACTGCTGCATGCATGTCTGTTTTATTACTTTCCACTCGCTATTGGTGAATTTTTCTCGTAGATATACGTATATATATATTACATATATCAAACGAACGTACAGAGGTTGCACTTGTGAAGTTAAATAGTTGCGGAACATTATTTGTATAGATTCATATATCAATGTGTATCATGTTAAGTTCGTAATTCTATCTATCTATCTATCTATCTATCTATCTATCTATGCTTACATACACACACTTTACCGCGGCCATAGATGTGTTCTTTTTTTGTATCTGGTTACTGGAGATAAGGTTGTATTGTTGCCGTACTGATGACGGCTATTGAGTCAGAAACAAGTGCCGACAACTGTCCTTTTATCTCTAGACAATAGCTTTCAAGAATTTGTTTCTCGAAATTATATCCCTTGTCAAGTGCATGTGGTCTTAATTGTGATTTGCTAATTATAATACATCCTGTAGAGGCAGACATAATTTTAATAAATCGAGGACGTATCTTGTATGGTATTTGATATACCTGTATTTCAAACTTTTTCATATTTATCTATCTATCTGTTTGTCTCTCTCTCCCTCTCTCTCTCTCTCTATATATACGCCTGCTTGTTGTTCCTTCAGCTGTTTTCGTCTTTTGCCATCTGTAAATTTGAACTATATATATATATATATATATATGGGAGAATATACAAAAAATAACAACAGACGAGGACAGGTGGTGTAAATAACAAAAGTATATATTAGTATGACGCTCGGGAATACGGAAAGTCTTTGACGTTTCGAGCTACGCTCTTCAACAGAAAGAATACGGAGACAAGGAGAAAAACACGGAGAAAAAAAATTGAATAAAAAAGGATGATAAAGGAGGTTTACAAAAGTGGAAAAGTTCAAAAGTTTTTTAGACGTCGTGGTATATTGAAGCGATTTCCAATCAGAAGATGGGTCCAGTGTAAATCCGTGGGTAGGAGAGGTGCAGCCGGAGGGTATAAAGTTCAGAATCAAACAGTCCAGATCCAGAAGGAAAGAAGGTAGAATCCAAAAGTTGGTAGTGTGTGATGAGAGGAGACAGGATTAGCTGGTGCGACCACGTGAGCGTGTATTATATGTGGGAGAATATACAAAAAATAACAACAGACGAGGACAGGTGGTGTAAATAACAAAAGTATATATTAGTATGACGCTCGGGAATACGGAAAGTCTTTGACGTTTCGAGCTACGCTCTTCAACAGAAAGAATACATATATAAATACACACACACACATGTGTGTGCGTGCGTGCGTGCGTGCGTGCCTTTAATTTTTATCATATCCACCCACTGTGATGAGGTGAGGAAGAAAAATAAACTGCATCGGAAGAAAAGGTTTTGAAAGAAGGTTTAACTTTGGAATAGAAAGTATTTTTATTTTTTATCTTTTACTTGTTTTAGTTATTAGACTGCGGCCATGCTGAGGCACTGCCTTGAAGAACTTTTAGTCGAATGAATTGATCTCAAGACTTATTATTATTATTATTATTTTTTTGTTAAGCCTGATATTCATTTTGCCGTCTCGGAGGCACACACACGCCCCCCACCATATACATATATATAGATACAACGAGCTTCTTTCAGCTTTCAACTACCAAATCCACTCACAAAGCTTTGGTCAGCCCGAGGCTATAATAGAAGACACATGCCCAAGATGCCACACAGTGGGTCTGAACCCGGAACCGTGTGGTTTGGAGGCAAGCTTCTTACCATATGGCCACAGACGTTGGAAGGAACGGGACACAGTATGTTTAACTAGAAGAGCATATGTTAATAATGCTTTGGGTGATGCACAGGCTTACCAGGTCAGACACGTAGAATCCTTTGTAATAATGACAGGAAAGACGAAAAGAGGAAACAGCGCGTCTGCAATTCTGGTTGTAGTGTATTAGTTTCATTCGTGATTCGTGAGGGAATCTTTGCCAATCAGCCTTTTGGCGAGTGGTGACGATGTGTGTGTGTGTGTGTTTAATACGTATGTGTAGTAGCTGTATTGTTTCAGATATGCGAGTTGAATGTACGCTGTGGGTTGCGCTTAAGCTTTCTAAAGGTCGGCATCTGATTAGGAGTGAAATATTTACACACACGTGTCACAGATACATGCATACATTTCAAAGCGATGATGTACAGTTTTGAGGAGTAAAGTGCACATATATTTTAATAATACTACGTATTCCATCAATCTAGCGGTACCTCTATTCCTTTCTTTCTCTCTTTACTAGTCTCTCATTTCTTTCAATCCAGATAATTAGTGGCTATCTCAAGCTTGTGTGTGTAGCGAAGATATATCCTTCAAAATGCAAAGTGACATAGCAATTGTTTATCTAGAGTAAGTCAAATTAGTTTCATTTGTCGCCTTGGGTAATTGTGGAATATTACAAAAAAAATATTAAATAACAAACCCCAAAAAATAGGAGATAGCCTGCAAGGGTATATTTAACATGAGCAGATGGCCTTTCTGTAATGACATTGTTTTTTTTATGTCATAGTTATGTCATATTACGTTTCTGTATTTGCATACAGTATTGGCTTGTCTTGGGTCCTCTGCTCCTGTTGGAGTCTTAAGAGCTCTGCCATGACATATACAGTGGTATAGTCAGAGTGTGTGCCACCCATGGTGGCTCTTGAATTTGTTGCTTCCGTCCTTGCCTCCGCTTCTATACAGGTTTATGCAGCAGGTTCAAAAGTGCCAAGCTCTTCAGCTCAATTTTGATTTACGTCATTTTAATAGGTTTTAACTTATTACATAAAAATGATGAATTGGCAGAATCGCCTGACAAAATGCTTGGCTACAATTCTTCTGGGTCTCTGTACGCTCGGCGTTCAAATCCCGCCTAGGTCAACCTTGCGTTTTCATCTCTTTCGGATCGATAAAATAAAGCATCAATTGTCAAGTACTGGGAACGATGTAATCTACTTGTTCCCTCGTCTCAAAATAGCAGGCTTTGGATCCTGCAGCAGATTGGCATCCCATTCAGAGAGAATGTCGTGATCTTGGTCACTGATACGCCTTGGAATCCGGGTACCGGCCTCATGAGTCCAATTGCTAAAAAAAAAAACCCCGAAAATCTTACACATAACCATGCGGTCGTCTGCCACGAGATAACCCCACCTCTCCATAAAACCAGAGTAACTCGTGACATTTTGGAATAACAAACTTTCATTTTGTAACTGTTACATAGCACTAAATATTTGTTACATAATCACTGAATAAACATCTTACAAATATGTTTGTTTATGCATTTTATACCCTTCGTTTATTAAGATATAATCATGAGTGTGTTATAAACTATATATTTGAGTTAAATATTTGTATTACACTCACCCACATTCTTGTTTAGTAACACACACATGATAGTAATACGCACTGTTATGCTTTCATATAGACAAACCCACTCAAACTGCAAGAGTCTTATATATAGTTACAAAATATATATTAATTGAAATCTGATATAATTGAGTTCTTAATAGTAAGATACAACTTAAACGCTATTTAACGACCCCCTTTCTCCGATAACTTCTTTGCAACAACATCTTATTCAGCCTTATTCCAGTTATAAAATGCAGTTAACATTCGACCTTGTTTTCATTTTCAATGAGATACTCTTAAGCATTCAGAAATGTATGTTGTTTGCGAATGGTTTCAGTCCAGTAGGCAGAGCGTTCACGAGACGTTCAGTCCCGTGGACTTTCAGTGTAATAAAAATTATACACGCACACACACACACACACAATGGACATAAAGATATACATAGAAAAATGTATATAATCAGCTCCACTCATCAGTTAAGCAGACGACAGCGATAAGAGAGAGAACAAGACAAGCGACGATAACTCTGCCCTCAAACATAGCTCGATCAGTGCTGTTCAGTCCTTTCATGCCTTTTGTATACATTCCCCAACTGCCAATGTTTTGATAAAATAAAACAACAAAACAAAACAAAACAACAGCAAATTATTTTAATCAAATAGAAGCTAATTTTAGACAGTGGTTCATATATTATTCATATTTTTTTTACTATCCTATTCAGTACATGTCGCATTTTAGATATTTGCATAGACAAACACTGAAGAAAGTGGGGACTTATAAAATGGAATTATATTGGACCTTGGTGCATCAACAATCATGTTTCTGCACACTGATAACACAGTGATCTTCCTATTCATATCATAATCCCAACAAAGCCTTTATGTTTTGAAACTATTTAAAACATTAGTATTGTACCAGGCTTAAATATTTTATTTCTAAGAAAAATCATGGCCGCTCGAAGCACCAAACGTCCTTTGACATTCGCCACCTCCTATGACCTCACAATGTAAGATAGGTCTACCGTCCAGGTATAAGAACTATTAAGTTATATTGCCATATAAAACTGAATGAATAATGCTTCTTACTAATCGGTACAAGGCCTGGAATGCTTTTGGGTAGTCGATTACATCGACCTTGGTGCTCAACTGCTACTTAACTTTATCGACCACGAAAGATGACAAGCAAAATCGACCTTATCATGGCTAACTCCTTGTCCGCGCACCTCCCGTACCATTAAGGTTACATTCTTCAGCGGGCTTAAAAGCCTCAAAGCAATTCTTGTTTCTTCTTAGTCATGCCTCTAGCTGGATCTCCATCGGTTCCAGCACGTTTTATACCTTTTCTCTGCAGGAGAGCTTCATAGATAGCCGGACAACTAACACGAGTGCTGTTTCCCTTGCTTCCATGTTCTTGTTGGCACAACAGAAACCAATACTTTTCTTTAGAGAGAAAATTTATCAGCGGCCTAAATTCCATAAAGATGAATACAAAGTGCCGTTAACCGATGATTTCTGATTTTATAGTTCTAATAAATATTAAATATTAACTCTAATACATTATCTTTTTGTTGCAGAGGAACATATCGATCTCATTCATAAAAAAAAATATTGATTTTTTTTTATCTGCTCCAAATGGAAGTGTTTTCATTTCATGAAAAATTATTATTATTATAACTTGATAAAGCGATTTCTTGCATATTGGCAAAAAGCCACAAATTTATAAAGGATTGTTAAAATTGATTGAATCCATCCAACAATGTATTTGTGGCAATGGTTTTATCGATTTCGAAAAGCTGAAAGACAAAATCGACCATGCCAAGAATTTAACTCACGTTGTAGGAGAACAAAAATAAATACTATGCGCTAGTGGATCTTAACACGGGACAGTGGTGCCCTCTTGGGGGCATTGTAGGTTGTTTAGATTGACACACGTTAAGGGGATGCTATGGTTGGGTGGTTACTGGAGGAAGTCATGATTTTTTGGGAACTAAACCATTTAAAACCTTTTAATATTCAGAATATTTCAAATGTTTTAGACACATTTTTTAAAAATCACCTCACCCACCAAACCTTTGTTGGATGCACCAAGATTGTGTGGTTAAGAAACTAGCATTGTAACCACTGGGTAATTATCTTCCATTATTGCCCCGGGTTGACGAAAATTTTGTGAGTGAATTTAGCAGACGATAATGTGGTAGCCCATCGTATACATATATTTATTTAATCCCTTGATATCTATAGGATTAGAGGATCTTTCTGTGATTGCTACAGGATTCTATGAATCCATATATTGCACAACAAATTTATATATATAAATATATATCCTACTTTCGGTCACTTCAGCAATGCAACTACACACGAGCTGTTGGCGATTTCTTTCCCTTCTTTAGATTTTTCCCTTTCTCCCCTCCGACGAAGAGCTACGCTCGAAATGTCAAAAACACCCTCTTTTTACTGAGCGTCAAACTAATACATTCCTTGTACACGTTCTCTTGTTGCCTGTTATTGCTAATTTTATTGTTCGTTTATATGAACTGATTATATATATATATATATAAAAAACATCTTACATAAATTATTATACATATATATATATATATATATATATATATATATAAAACATCTTACATAAATTATTATATATATATATATATATATAAAACATCTTACATAAATTATTATACATATATATATATATATATATATATATATATATATATATATATAAAACATCTTACATAAATTATTATATATATATATATATATATATATAAAACATCTTACATAAATTATTATATATATATATATATATATAAAACATCTTACATAAATTATTATATATATATATATATATATATATATATATAAAACATCTTACATAAATTATATATATATATATATATATATATATAAAACATCTTACATAAATTATATATATATATATATATATATATATAAAACATCTTACATAAATTATATATATATATATATATATAAAACATCTTACATAAATTATATATATATATATATATATATAAAACATCTTACATAAATTATATATATATATATATATATATATATATATATATAAAACATCTTACATAAATTATATATATATATATATATATATATATATATAAAACATCTTACATAAATTATATATATATATATATATATATATATATATATATATATATATATAAAACATCTTACATAAATTATATATATATATATATATATATATATATAAAACATCTTACATAAATTATTATATATATATATATATATAAAAAACATCTTACATAAATTATTATATATATATATATATAAAAAACATCTTACATAAATTATTATATATATATATATATATAAAACATCTTACATAAATTATTATATATATATATATATATAAAAAACATCTTACATAAATTATATATATATATATATATATAAAACATCTTACATAAATTATTATTATATATATATATATATATATATATAAAAAACATCTTACATAAATTATTATATATATATATATATATATATATATATAAAAAACATCTTACATAAATTATTATATATATATATATATAAAAAACATCTTACATAAATTATTATATATATATATATATATATAAAAAACATCTTACATAAATTATTATATATATATATATAAAAAACATCTTACATAAATTATTATATATATATATATATATATAAAAAACATCTTACATAAATTATTATATATATATTATATATAAAAAACATCTTACATAAATTATTATATATATATATATATATATAAAAACATCTTACATAAATTATATATATATATATATAAAAACATCTTACATAAATTATTATATATATATATAAAAAACATCTTACATAAATTATTATATATATATATATATATATATATAAAACATCTTACATAAATTATTATATATATATATATATATAAAACATCTTACATAAATTATTATTATATATATATATATATATATATAAAACATCTTACATAAATTATTATATATATATATATATATATATATATAAAACATCTTACATAAATTATTATATATATATATATATATAAAACATCTTACATAAATTATTATATATATATATATATATATATATATACTTTTATTCTTTCTTTTATTTGTTTCAGTCATTCGACTGCAGCATGCTGGACTTATTCTTTGTTAGCCTAGTACTTATTCTATCGGTCCCTTTTGCCGAACTGTAAACATACCGGCATTGGTTGTCAAGCGATGTTGGGGGGACAAACACTGACACACTCACACACATATATATATATATATATATATATATATATATATATATATATATATATTTACGACGGTAGTTTCCATCTACCAAATCCACTCACAAGGCTTTGGTCGGCCCGAGGCTATACTAGAGGGTTATTTCCCTGGATGTTTATAAAATAATATATGTAGCAGATATAAGAATGCCTTCCAGGGGCCCTATTATCGGCTTTTCCTACAATCTAAGTACGTCACTAGTTTTCCAGACATGAATTCTACTCACGTGTCAAGTTTCATCAAAATCGATAAAACGATGTAGAAGGAGTTAGATAACAACGCCACAAACAAACACACCCACAGATTTCCACATATGCAGTAGATAATGGACTCTTCCGTCGAAGTTCAGCTTTTGCCAAACGACCTGTACAAATGATTTGGTTATAGTGATCAAGTGTGTGCCGTACATTGGCTCACTTCTTCCATGAGATCGGCATTGCCTGAACAGGTGCACAGTGTATCACATGTCAGGTGTCAAAGTGATTGCAGAGTAACGTGAGACGAAGTGTTTTGCTCAAGAACACAACGCAGCATCCGGTCTAGGAATTGAAATCACTATCTCTTGATCGTGAGTGCAACACCTTAACCACTCGGCCATGCGCCCCCTCTCTGTCTGTCTGTCTGTCTTTATTTCTTTATGTTCTCTTAACTTACTGGTTTTGCAAAACTAACCAATAGAATACGTAAAAATAAGTACTGAGACGATGCTCCGGCATGGTCGCAGTCCAGTGACTGAAAGAAATAAGTAATAGATAAAAATATAGAAGTCCCTTTCCTTCATTAATAATTTCCATAAAAATTTAACATTGCAGGTGCTAATCCACCCAAATACCTAAAAAGAGATACATGCTAAATTGATATGTCGCTCGGTTTAACACCAACGCGTGTCGCTTCCGGTGTCTTCACCGGAATTCTATTTATTGTAGGTATTCAGGCCAGATCTCCGATTGAGCAGAACTTCCTTCAAACACGACATTCTTTTTTTTTTTTCAGAGGTCCCTGTTAAGCGGAGATTCTCAACATGGACAGCACCGCCCTTAAGGGTGGACGCTGGGCATTAGGGGGCGGTAAGGTAACATAATTAACATACTACATTTTACCTATAGTGGTAACTATATTATACATGATAAAACTAGATCTGGTTATTAAAACAAAATGAGATCTCACCTGGCACAGAGAAGTCTTTAACTTGCAGTGTATCATATAAAGTAAATTTACAACGTTTTGCCTTTAATTTTAAAATCATAATACATTTTTAGTGTAAAATTTATAAATTATCATCCATGTTAAGTTAGTTTAGTCGTGGTACCTCACTCGTCACTTAGGTAGACGTCAAGCAATAACAACTACATATCCGTTTAGTATTTAATCCGGCCATATCTGGCCCAAATATTCTTTCTGTTTTGTTTAAAGTGGCTAAATCCAGCCTCTCGCACCTACCCTACAATATCATTATAAAAATAAAGTCACATTATGAAAATCTCAAGGTTAGATGATGATGCGTGATTGATTCAAAACAATGTGAATAAATAAGCATTATGGTTGACAGAGTAATCTGAATGTTAGAGGAGCATTAAGCATAACAACTACTTAAAAAGGGTGCGCTACAAGAGGGGGGAAAAGGGTTAAGAAGTACTGCTGTAAAAGGTCATGGGTACTGTCCCTCTTCTTGACTAAAAAAAGATAGATAAATAAATAAATTAATAAATATTAGCTCCTGTTTGATTAAAATAATCTACTGTCATCCTACCCACCCCTGCCCTGCCTATTTCTCGATTTCTCAGGACATGCGAATGGGAGCATTTGTAAAGCACCAATTGGTGAAAAGGGGGCGCCGCGTTATATAAAAGGATGATTAAAAAAATAAAGGAATAAATAAAAAAGATCGTTGGTACAACCATTCAGGTTTTATCATTCAACCCCATTACTACCTACCGCTAACCACATCACACCACATTTCGTGTAACTAAAAATAACAGCAGCCATCTTTCCTAATAGAGATAAACAACCAATTTATAGCCGCTCGACTGCTGGTTGCTAAATTTTCATTAATAATAAAAATAAGTTTTCAATAAGTGTACCGTACCGTTCGTGTATTGTTACTGTTTTTCATATAATGTGAAGAGCTGTAAAAGTGTAATTACTTCGTTTAGGAGGCGATTAGGACAACAAAAGTGAAAAGAAAGAATAAAAAGGAAAATTCTCCAAAAGAATCATTTATAGTATTAAAAGGTAGGATTGTTTTCATACTAGGCGAAGACATGTGTGTATGTAGGTGTGTGTGTGTGTGTGTGTGTGTGTGCATATATCTATATATATATATAAAAATGAGTACGTAGATGTATCAGGACCTCTGTATTTAAGTAGTGCCGTGAAACTATGTGTGTTCTTGAATGGCTTACAAACATCTACGCTGCAATTGTTTTTGTTTCAGCACACGATCTCAGATCAAGTCACTTGCTATGCAAGCATATCTCCATAATTTTAAAAAATCACTGTGGATAAATGCCAACAATGACCTTCTTAGGATCTCCAATATTTAATTTCTAAACAGAAACAATCGGATGCAGGTAGTGGGGTTGCAAAAAATTCATAATTTCTCGAATTTTCTTTTTTATAGCATATAAATGTATTTATGAGGGGAAAATATTGAAAGAACATCAATACATGCGAGAATGATAAAGAAACGAGGAGAATTGTCTTTGGATATTCTAGAAACAACAGCCAAATCGTCCTTAAATCACTCACTTTTCCCTCTGAAAACATAATTAAAAAAAAAAATTTTTTTTACCGAAAATGCTCTTCCCATGGTTTTGAAGTGTAAAAAAAAAAAAAAAACGGCCAAAATAGGTCCGGAGTGGGATGATGAGGGAGGGGCTGTGACAAAAAGGGGCTCTCCGATGATGGAAGGGATCGTTTCTATTCATTTGCATAGAACTGGACCATCTGTGCATCTATTCCTTATCTATTCTTGAAATAGCTTTAAGAGACTATCTGCACACCGTCTAACTTCTTTCTTTATAACCTATATTCTTGTAAACAACTCAACCCTCATGTTTAAATATATAAATGTCATTATCTAACTTGACACCAGTCGTTTGCTTATTTATACTTTTATCCTATTACACACACACATAAATACACACACCTGTGTGCGCGCGCATAGTCACACATTCATACGCATATATATGTGTGTGTGTGTGTGTATATATATGAGAAAGAGAGAAAGGAAAGTGAGAGAGATTAAGAGATGCATGTATTTCTGCATTAGCGGCATATGAGATGCAGCTCTTCGATTGGTTTAAATGATGTTTCCTAGCCGGGCAAATAATAACTGCCCCAACAAGTTTATTGATAAGCAGATACATAACATTCGTCAATCGCGCTACATTACACTCCAATTTATAATAAAAACTCGACACCTCTTTAAAAAAGACCCAAAACTCTGGCTAGTGAATTAACTTTCAGACAGACAGACAGACAGATATATATATATATATATATATATATAAATATAAGAGAGAGAGAGAGACACACTTGCATAGCAAGTGACCTGATCTGAGATCGTGTGCTGGAACGCAAACAATTGCAGTGTGGAAGGTGTTTATAAGCCATTTAAAATAACACACAAAATCCGTTAGATTCACTTCAACATTTAAATTTAATTTGTCAAAATATTTTCGTCGCTTTGAGACCGCGACCTGTTCACTGACAAAATTCTGTTACTGAATAGAGTTATTGTTAGGATCCACCCGTTCGTCATTGTTTTTTTTTTTGTGTATCAAAGCTACGGCGACCTTTTCACACCTCCGCAAAACGCACACAGCCCATACGCAGATGACATTACAGGAACGTCTTTTGTACATAGCTATTCAACGACTTCCAATCCTAGAAAGCTAACAGACTGAAAGAAGCACCTTCTAAATACATATTTGCTTTTAACAAATCATCATTACAAACTTTCGGCTTTTAAAAAAAAAAAAAATGACCATCGGAACAATGCGTCTAGTCTGATCCTCAACCCATACACCCAATTGTCGTCCCATTACATTCGATCTGTGACAAAACAGAGTTCGGGCAGTTAACGAAGTAACTCTGTTGTCATCCATTGGTTCTCACTGCAGACGTTGCAAGTCCTAATGTTTTGACAATGTGGCTGATTATTTTTCGCTCGCATGAAAGCTTTTTAAAACATCAAGTTTTATATCCAGAGTAATCTTTTTACATTTCATTTTCGCACCACTGCATTCAGTTCTAGCTGATGGCTTCTTTCCAGACATCTTGAATTGTAGGTAAATCCATCAGAGGTAGCGTTCAACAAATATCCACAACATATGTGTGGCAATAAATAAATAAATAACACCAGTGAAGAACTATTTTGTGAGAGTATAAAAATTGTTGTCTTACAGACGTAAGAACGGAAGTAAGAAGATGAAAAAAAAACAAAGAAACAAAACAAAAAGAAAGGAGTGAAATGGGTGGACGTACTGTATGAATATAGTTAGTTGAAGGGTTAATCAGTTCGTGGGCACTTTACCCTCGCACCTCTGACTTGATCTATAAGGACTAAACAATCTATTTTATCTCACTATCTTTATCTCCCCCCCCCTCTCTCATACATACATACACACACACACCGTTGTGTTGACATAAAACATATGTGGCTACAAATACTGTTTTTATACCTTTGATTTGGGGCGTTCAAATAAGAAGGCATGGATGACAAAAAGATGTTTTTGAGGTGTGGTACAGTCCAGAATAATGTATCCAACAAAACATTGCTCCTTTAATACAATGCATCAGCCAAGCTAGTGAAGCTAAATGAGTGTACTGATAATGTGAGAATAGGATATATCGTCAAAAATACAATTTCTTTGTTCCAGCCAATGGACCAAGGTGTGATAGCTAACTTTAAGGTATACTATCTGTGAAGAACTTTCAAACAACTTATAAAAGAATTGAAGGGAGGTTGGACCTACAGACAGAGACTTTTGCAAGAAGTTCAACATAACGGATGCTGTGCATAACTTAGCTGAATCGTGGGATGAAGTGAAATTTTCGGCTTTGAATGGTACTTGGAAAAATATACGGTCAGACTCTATTCGTGACTTTACAAGTTTTTCACAAGTAGAAAGTTTACATCAAATTCGGAAAGATATTGTGACACTAGTGTGGAAAAAATCATGCTTGTATATTTGCATTGATATGATTAATATGTAATACGCATTATACAATACAATTGTATATTAACAAATCAAAACAAATAAAGAAAGAAAGCTCATCAGATGACCAGAACATGGTAGTTACCAGCGAGTCAACTCCCTTGGTTATATGATGAGCTTGCTTTCTTTATTTCCATTGATTTATGAATATACAATTGAATTGTGTAATGCGTAGCATGCCTATTAATGCAGTCATCTCTCATACCTCGCGACTAATTATGGTTTATATATTCATCATTAAGTAATTTCAGCGACTGGATCTTCTGGTTTTCAGCTGCATGGAGACTCTGCATTACACTTCTCTGTATTGGATTACTAAGTAGTCTGATAGCCGAGTCCGTTAGAAGAGTTTTCTTGGATCTTTTCTATTTCGCTGCCACTTTTCAACCTCTTCAGTCTTTGTTCGAATTGATTTCATATTTGATGTGTTATAGCTTTGTATAATAATTATTGAAGGTCGCAGAAGAAAATGTAGTTTAGTTGCTAGCGTTCCATAGAGAAAATATATCTAACAAGGAGTTGATACTGTTGGGGCCAGACGAAGATGAGAATACGGAAATTCCATCAACTCCTCTAAAATCGACTACAAAGAATTTTACAATTAACATTGCAAAAGGATTGGCACTTATAGAGGCAGTCTGCAAGAGATTTTGCTGATTGCAGGAGGAGTTTTACGATGATCTTAGTGCCGATACTGAGCTGCACAAAGAGATGATGTGCTAAAAACACCAAACAAATTTTGGACGAGTTCTTCGTCCCCCAAGCAGAAGTTAATCATGATCTATAAAAAAGAAGACATTGTCCTTCACCTTCCCAGTAAGTCCCATTGTATCACTCCCACTACTACTCCTCATACAGTTATCAACATCCTTTGTGGTAAGAAAGTAGTCTGTCGTGGTGTTACGATTCTTATTTATTCTCAAACGTATTTCTCTTCAAATATTTTTACGTAAACGTATTGTGTATGCTTAGAAATTGTTAGTTTTATGTACAAAAGTGATCGTGTTACTCGTTTTTGTTGCTTTTCTCTCTCTCTAAAAATTCTCTGGAACGCATTACTACTTTATAATATGCAAATTAATGGGAAAATTAACTATGTAGGTTAGTAGACGGAAGTTGTGTAGAAGCCTGTCGTATATATATATTCTTTTATTCTTTTACTTGTTCCAGTCATTTGACTGCGGCCACACTGGAGCATGCGTGTGTATGTGTGTGCATTTTTGTATCTGTGTTTGTATCACAGCCACCACATGACAAGCGGTGTTGGTTTGTTCACGTCCCGGTAAGTTAGCGGTTCGAGCAAGACAGGCCGAGAGATTAAGTATCTCTTACCTTAAAAATAAGGGTCAATGTCTTCAACTAAAACCCTTCAAGATGGTACCTCCGCTTGACAACTGGTGTTGGTTTGTTTACCACCCAGTAATTTACCATTTGGACAAAAAAGAAAATGAACAAAAAAGCAAGTACAGGGGTCGATTTGTTCGACTAAACTCTTCGAGGCGGTGCTTCAGCATGGCAGCAATCAAATGATTGAAACAAGTAAAAAAAAAAAAATAAATAATAAATAAAAGATATCTTTCTTCTTTACGCCCTTTCAAAGCCTAGCCAGACTCATGGGCCCGGTTTCCCGGTTTCTATGGCGTATGTGCCCCCCCCCCCCAGCTGGACGGGACGCCAGTCCATCGCAGCGTTACTCAAGAAACAGGAAGAAAGAGTGAGAGAAAGTTGGGGCGAAAGAGTACAACAGGGGTCGCCACCACCCCCTGCCGGAGCCTCGTGGAACTTTAGGTGCTTTCGCTCAATAAACACACACAACGCCCGGTCTGGGAATCGAAACCGCGATCCTCCGACCGCGAGTCCGCTGCCCTAACCACTGGGCCATTGTGACTCCACATAAGATATAATACCATCGACAAACAAGTGATAAATTGGTTTCCAATTTTGGCACAAGGACAACAATTTCGGGGTCAGGGGTTAGTATATTATATCGAACTAAGTGCTCAACTAGTACTTGTTTTATCGACCCCCAAAAGATGAAAGTCGAAGTTGAAATATCGAAAACAAAATGAAGTAAAATATAACAATAGAATAGATATCTGATTTGTGTTACTTTTTTTGTTTTCAACCTACGTTTGCCAAGCACCCTATCGTATTTATCATCTGTTTAACGCTACGAAATGTGTATTTGTGTATGTGTGTGTGAGTGGGTAAATGTCGGTTGTATACAGCTGTGCAACTGGAAGGAAAAGTTAATGACCTTTATTTAATATCTCCAGGATAACGATTCATTTTTTTGTTTTCTAGTTTAAACCACAGTATAGTCGATAATTATCTGAAAGAATCTTGGCAAATATTTAGATTTGATGATAATTAATTAATAATAGGTAATTCTAGTAGTATACATTGTTATTAAAACCCGGCTCTCCTACAAAATATATGTCTAAGTCGTACTGTAATGTGTGAGGTGTAACAATATACTAGAACAAACGCTCAATGGTCCCAGAATACCGTATATGCCGCCCTATAAGATGCACTTTTTTATTCTTAAACGTAACAAAATGCTGGCTTAAAATTTTGGTACAAGGTCAGCATTGAAGGGGGAGGGGTTCTGTCGATTATAGCGACTCCGGTGTTCAACTGGTACTTATTTCGTCGACACCGAAAGGATGAAAAGTAAAGTCGACCTCGACGGAATTTGAACTCAAAATGTAAAGACAGACGAAATGCCGCTCAGCACTTTGCTCGGTGTGCTAACGACTCAGCCAGCTCACCGTCTTAAATGTAACACTCCGGACGGTACACACTCTAGTTACGCTAGTGGTCACACATTTCCCCTAAAGAAACCCACTTTAAAATATCTATAAGAGTATGATGAAACATTAAATCCCCCACTCCCTACAAAATATACTTTTAATAGGTGCATCTTATATGAGAATGCATCTTATACGCCAGCAAACGCAGTAATTTCCACGAAGAGAGTATGAAATTTAATGATCAGCTGTGTTGTATGCGTGAAGACTGGAAGACTGTTTTAATTTGGTTTCCTGAAATTGCACAAAATAACCGCATTCTACTATGTTAATCCAAACAAAGCAACTATTGACTGCTAGGATGGTGTTTTTATATACAATGAAACTTTGACAATTATTTGAAGTAGACAATAAAGTGGCAATAGACTAGATTATTAATTAAATCATTTAAAAAATTGCGTGACACCGTTTCGAAGTTAGTACTGGCATACTTAATGCTTGAAACGTTAGAAAGCAAACAAGAAATAAATATGAGGGGAGGGAACAGTAACAAACAAAAAAACTATACAATAAAAACAATTTTAGTTCAGGATATAAACGATAACAATTGCTGTACATTTAAAAATAATTATTCTTCTATTATTGCGTTAAGGACGTTGAAGACTATGCTTCGCTGGCGAGGTTAGAAATAAGAACCGAAACACGTTCAGATTTGTCCCCCTTTACTGCTGGAAAAGGAAAATAAGATTCAACAATGATCCTTGATCTATCTATTTTTCTTTTTTATTGCTGCACATTTTTTTTTTTACTTTTTAATGCTCCATGCATTAAATATATCAACTTGCCTTTAGTTTCTTGATAAATTACGAAACTACTTTCTCAAGTATATCTATATATCTATCAATATATATATATACATATATACACATACACACACACACACACACACACACACACACACACACACACACACACACACACACACACACACACACACACATATATATATATATATATATATATATATATATATATATATATATATATATATATATACACACATAGGCCTTCGACTTTTTCTAGTCAAAAGAGTTTTTTAACCCAATATTTGCGCATACTATAATTTATAGCTTTGTGTGTGTGCTTTGAGATATACCAATTTCAAGAAAAGTATATATATGTTGTTGACACTCCGTCGCTCACGACGTCGAGGGTTCCAGTTGATCCGATCAACGGAACAGCCTGCTCGTGAAATTAACGTGCAAGTGGCTGAGCACTCCACAGACAAGTTTTGGCGTTCTTTGTACGTAAATTCTAAAATTTATTCAAAAGGGGTTTTATACATATTAGTATAGCATTAACTATAAAGTAATATATAGATAAGAATACAGAAAAATTGCATGTACTTACCCTTTATTCAATTATAGGAAGCAAAGTTATCAATGAGAAACATACGTTTGATGTTTTTTGGAAACGTTTTCAATATTGGGACGTATTTGAGAAAGACAAACCCTCATTTCTTCTTCGATGCAACGGAGCCTCTCCCTTTTTTGGGGAGGGGGGGATTTGATGTTATTGAGGGTTGAAAATCTCAGTTCACATAAATACGATGTAGAAAACTGCATCAAAACGGATAAAGCCATTTTTGCTAATGAGGGGGTATTCTCCTGTAATAGCAATCCAAAATGTATCAATAGGTAACTCAGCATATTTGATTCTAAGTCCGCGATCACTGGATATAGATGCCAATTCTTCTTCTTTTCATATTTTCAGACCAATATGAGATAGAATTGTTGTTGAAGGGATTTCGAATCCAATCATACTCTTCTGTGTTCAATGACTGGAAATAAAAGTTTACTTTTTCTTCCAGATTTGTCAAATGTTCAAATACAATAGGAGTCATTTCTTTTATGCAGCTTTTACGTATTAAAGGAAACATTTCGAAGTTACCATCTTCAGCTCTATTTTTTCCAAATTACAACTTTCTTTTTAAATGAAACCAGCTTATCTGTCGAAGTGAGAATGTTTTCACCTCCGCCTTGCATGCTTGCGTTGACTCTATTAAGCTGTGCAAATATCTCTGTTAAATATTCCAGCTCGGAAACCTACAATTCACATTGCAGATATTCCAAGAAGCGTTTATGTTTTTCTTTTTGAAAAAATGTTTGCAATTCCTTCTGGAGTTCATGTATGCGACGTAGCGCCTTACCTTTTGAGAGTCATCTGACTTTTGTGTGTAAAAGTAAGCGCTTGTGCTGGGAATCCATATCAACACAAATTTGTTCAAATAAGCGACACTTCAACGGCCTACTTTTAATATAATTAATCATTTCAACAATTTGGTTTAATACTTGCTTTAACTCAACTGGTATTGTTTTTGAAACTAGTACCTCCTTATGTAGGAAGCAATGAGTACGTATGACATTAGGATTTTGCTGTTGTACGAGAGATACAAAACCTTTAACAGAGCCTATAATAGATAGTGCCCCGTAGATACATATTCCAACACATGAATTCCAGGATAAATCCATTTTTCGAGGTAGGCAGATAAAATATCAAAAATATTTTCACTGCTTGTTGTGAGTGGCATTTCGTCGTAACAAAAGAACTTATTTCTGATTTGGTTACCATCAATAAAGTGAATAAATCTAAGTAATTGTACTTTGTTGCTAATTTCAGTGGATTCGTCAACCTGTAGAGCAAATTCTGAGCTCTGAAGCTTGTTGCACACATTTTCCTCTATATCAGCAGATAAATCCATAACCCTCCTTTGGATTGTATTATTTGAGAGCGGAATCTATGCTTATTTCTTGCTCGGCTTCATTACCTAACATGGTTTTAACCATCCTTCTACAAGCGGGTAAGATAATCGACTTGGCTAAAGCATGCAATTTCATTTGTTGTGCAATCGTTTTGGCTATCTCAATAAACGCGACTTGAGCCTTTTCAGAGGCATTAATCCTTTTGTCGAAATAATTTCTTTGTTTAGATTGCTGTTCAGATCTTTACATTGAAGATGTGAGTGTTTAGTTGTAAAATGTATTTTCAACTTGCTGGACAACATGCCTTCATTAGATATCTTTTCACCACAAACAACACACACCGGACGAGGTTGATCCTCGTTGTCAATCCAATGAAACCCAAACTTTAAATAGCTATTGCAATATTTACGCTTAGTGAGTTGGCAGAAACGTTAGCACGTCAGGCGAAATGCTCAGCGGTATTTTTTCTGTCTTTACGTTCTGAGTTCAAATTCCGCCGAGGTCGACTTTGTCTTTCATCTTTTCGGAGTTGACAAATTAAGTAACTAGTTGCGTACTGAGGTGATCTAATCGACTTGCCTATCCCCAAAACATTCGGGCCTTGTGTCTAGAGTAAAAAAGAATATTTACACTTCGTTGCTTTTGACGAACGCTCCCTTTCAGATTCGTAATCGTCACGGTTGTGTTTCCTCTTAATAAACTTTTCCATTTTATGGGTAATTTAATCTGTTAATATGAATTGCATTGCACAAAGAGCACACTTTAATAACTGAAACAAGTGGCCAGTGAGCTGTGAAAAGAGGCAGCGTGTCACATATAGAACTCTTTTGAGAAGATTTCAAAATTAATTGAAAAGACGAAAATTCTCCGTGAGGACGTACTAAAAGATTTAGTTCAACATCGTATATTTTAGTCCAATAGTTTATTTTTCACACTTATTATTGAAATGAAAACTGCTGAGGCTACGACTGAAATAAACTGAAACAGTCGTGCACTGAATATATCCATAAGACGTCAGTTTCGAGGATAGATTGATACTAATTTAATTCTTATCCTTATGAAATTTCAGATTCAAAATCGAATAACACTGCTATACCATAATTAACCTAAATGAATTGAATGACACAACCACCTCTCATTCTTAGTTTAGAACTAAGCAGTGGCGGCTCGTAGATAAAATTAGAGGGGGAGCTGCTTCAGAAAATGTTTAACCGTTTTAATATTGTGTAAAAGGAAACAAACATAGAAAAAGAAAATTTATACATAAACTTGATCGGTTCGCGTTTTAGCCACTGCTGGGTAGTGTGTTTAATTTGTTCACTGAACACTGCCGCGAATTACCCCTTGTTTATCAAAAATCCATCCCCCTAAATCACAAAATAAGTGGGGTGGAATATGCCCTATTTTTCAAATCCTGGTAGCAACACTGAAGCTGGAAGCAGGATAATAATCTAATTCTACACTGTATCACATTCAAGAATATAAACAAGTTTTGAAGCTCAACACATGCGGAGTCAAAATTAAGCACTATCTTTCACCTGGTACACCAGGGTCGCACGACGTGAACGACAGTGCTCTCTCTTCCTAGCGTGCAGCTTCCTATCTCGAACATGTGAGCATGCACACAACAGCCAAACACTGCATCGCTGTATTTAAATACCGGTACTCCGGTATATATATATATATAAATATATATATATATATATATATATATATATATATATATATATATATATATATATATATATATATATATATATATATATGTATGTATGTATATATATATATATATATATATATATATATATATATATATATATATATATATATATATATATATATATATATATATATATATATGTATGTATGTATGTGTATATATATTTATGTATGTATATATATATATATATATATATTATGTTAGAGGATGGTCTTTTTTGCCAATTAAACACACGCAGTATATATTCGTTATTCACTTCAGCTTTTTATTATTATTATTATTATTATTATTATTATCATCATCATCATTTTAGTGTCCTTTGTCTGGAGTCTTTCGTCATACCTCCTGTAACCACTTCAACGGCTCTCCATCCTAGATGTCTCCACTTGTTCTCTCAGGAGGTGACACTTAGGATGGAGCGTCATAGAAGAGGTCACTGGACGTGTGACGAAATATCTCGGACAAAGAACGCTAAAATAAGAACAGTAATAAAGTTGAAGTATATAACGGGTATAGACTGCGTGTGGTTAATTAACAAAAGAAAAAAAAGAGACTGTAGTAACGCCGTGCGCATGCGTAGTCTCATGCATGCGTGGAATTCAACAACCAAGCTTTCCCGCTTTGATCGCTCTCTTTCTTGCTGGCCAGCGATTGAGCAAGGACGTGTCTAGCTGTCTCTCCATCTTTCGAACTCACGCTAGACAGCTCACATCAATATACCAACGTCCCAACAATCATGTTCTGACACACGGAAGACGTCTCAACAAACAAGATTAAAGATGTATATTTTCCACCATGAATAAATATTGTTTGTGTTGATAGTCTGGAGTTCAGCGTTCCGTTCAAATTTCTAATTTAATATAGGAAAGTCAGGTGTACATCTAATGATGTATAACCCACTTTCCTATACTGGTGACCCCCCGACGTGATTCAAACACGCAGCCCGCTGAGCTATTTAACACTTTCCTATAAAGTGGTGACCCCGACTAAGAACAAACGCGGCCATGGATTCTGGACTACCAACCTATAACTGGTGACCCCGACTAAAGAACAAATGCGGCCATGGAGACTGAACTACCAAGCAACGATGACCACCAACATCTCCGACCATAGTCAACACGACTTACTATGTACACCAAACTGAACCACCGCGGCAAATCTCTCTCTTCGATTCTGTTAGGTGACTTAGCTTCACCACGATAATAAACAGACAAGAATTACAGCCTGCGATACTTCCAATCGTGTACTCAAGAACTTGGTATAAAACTTTCACGTGTACTGACTTTCTATCTGCTGTAATATCTCACATACATATAGACGGCCTGTCTTTTATTATGTTCTTATATGTCGCATTCACACTCTCATATACACATACATCTTTTATGCCACATTAAATATCTCTTGTTATTCATTTTATACGGTTGTGTTTATCATCTTCTATCGTCACATGCGAACAATTTCATCTTGGGTTAAAAATCTCATCAAGGTCGACGCTAATGGTCGTACAGAGTTTTTTCTGTCGACCGTCTGTAAAAGCGTACCTCTTCAAACACCATCATCACCAAGCAGCCTTTTCGCCACCAGCTTCGTTCAACCAAGATTACCACCGCGACGACAACAACAACCACTACCAACTACAAGCATTCCCCCGACGTTGCCAACAGTTTCAACAGGACATCATTACCACCACACATACAGAACAGCTATATTACAGTTCCTGTGCCGACGTCTTCTCCATCAATGTACTGTCTACCACAATGTCGTGCGCCAACAACCCCACCACCAGGGACACACCATATTGCATGTTTTTCTTTCATTCTTTCAATTTGTACATTGCATGCATGTATCACACGAGTGTACATTTCATTTCTTTCGTTTTCTTTGTGTATGTTTGTGCTACATCTTGTGGGTGGTTTTCAGTGGCCATCCTGCCTCAGGCGTTCCAACAAAAAAAATTATATTATCGTGCGTTCCACACTGGCGAGGGGAGCCCTGTAGTAACGCCATGCGCATGCGTAGTCTCACGCATGCGTGGAATTCAACAACCAAGCTTTCCCGCTTTGATCGCTCTCTTTCTTGCTGGCCAGCGATTGAGCAAGGACGTGTCTAGCTATCTCTCCATCTTTCGAACTCACGCTAGACAGCTCACATCAATATACCAACGTCCCAACAACCATGTTCTGACACACCGAAGACGTCTCAACAAACAAGATTAAAGATGTATATTTTCCACCATGAATAAATGTTGTTTGTGTTGATAGTCTGGAGTTCAGCGTTCCGTTCAATTCTTAATTTAATATAGGAAAGTCAGGTGTACATCTAATGATGTATAACCCACTTTCCTATAAGACCATCCCCAAATATTGTACAATATCTGTTTCAACATACTATTTTCACAGGAATCTTGCAAAAAAAGGAAAGAGAAAGAGATAGAGTAGCGTCGGAGGATAAGTTTACGAAAACTACTTACAATTTTTGTGAGACGCTGCGTTCAATCATGTAAAAACAAATAGTAAATGAGTATATGCATATATACGTACAGGTATATATATATATGAAGTAGTTTTCGTAAACTTATCCTCCGACGCTACTCTATCTCTTTCTCTTTCCTTTCTCCCCCCCTCGTTCTTCCTCTGTACTACTACGTATCTCGCCTTACCCCTCTTGTTCCTCCTCTGTTACTACTACGTATCTCCTTTTCCCCGGATGCTCACACCTTTTCAGAAGCAGGAACAAGTTGGTTGCTCCCAGGCTCTTTTTGCAATGTGCCAAGAAAACGAGGACTTTTTCAGCAGACTAATCATACAGGATGAAACACGGGTCCATCACTATGATCCTGAGACTAAAGTCCAGTCGAAGCAATGGAAGCATGATAACTCACCACCTCCAAAGAAGACTCATACCCAACCCTCGGCAAGCAAGATGATGTTTTTACAGTCTTTTGGGACTAGAGAGGAGTTGTGATGATAGATTTTCTGGCAAAGGGCACCACAATTAACAGGACATATTGTACTTCTCTGCTGCAGAAATTGCGGGATGCCATCAAAGCAGAGAGGCGTGGAATGCTGACCAAAGGGGTTCAGTTTCTCAAGACAGCGTTCCATCCAGTTCACAATGAGCATGTTGGTCAGATGAAAGCACACTTCTGCAGCTATGAAATCCTTCCTCATCCTCCTTACTTTCCCGACCTCACACCATATGACTTCCACCTCTTTCCAATCAAGATGTCTTTTTTGAAGGGGAAGCACTTTTCAGATGATGATGAACCTATTTCCGAGGTAAAATCTTAGCTCCCGACGCAACCTACCATCTTCTACAGACGAGGCCTTCACAGCTGCATCAAGCGATGGGGGAAGTGTGTCACCATTGGTGCTGGCTATGGAGAGAAGGACTAATAATTATGCCAAGTTTCGTTTATCCCAGTCCTTGGGAAGTGGGTCAAGGGAAATCTTTAATGAATGCCACTCGTATTATTAATAATCGACAGAAGTTACAAAGTGAAGGGCCGAGAGTTTCGTACCAACATGCGAAACACACGACTGTTGAGTGTTTGTGTGTGTGTGTGTGTGTGTGTATGCGCGT
>NC_142947.1:14497066-14517066 GCF_046866305.1 Octopus bimaculoides
AAGGCATCAAATAAGTGTGGGCCCTTGAATCCCAAGTTATTGCAGTACATGGTCCTCACCTATATGGTGTTCCAGCATGTCCACAGCCTTGGGGGCTGAAACGTATTAAAGAATATATATATATATATATATATATATATATATATATATATATATATATATATATATAGAGAGAGAGAGAGAGAGAGAGAGAGAGAGATAGAGAGAGAATAGTCCTCGAGGTGACACTGCAAGGTTCTCCCAGCAGAATTAGTCGAAGAACACCTCGACTAGTTTCGCTTGGTACTTACCGGCTCATCGGGTGGGGTGGCCAATGTTTGGTTCCTTTGTTCTAGTCACACACAGCCTTACAACTACTTTTCTCGTTTATAAAAAACGTGAAGAGTAGCAGGCACTGCTTTTACTTACACACAATACATTCGCTGTTGGCGCGTAGCGTATTTAAGTTAAAGCCTAACAAAGGTATGTATAGATAAATTGTAAATCGGAATTTACAAACGTGCGTTGCGTTCAATAAACTCACATTTAGCCTCGCTATATATATATATATATCTCAAGCAGGGGTATAACGAAAGTTTTCCATTAAAATTTATAATTAAATTGATAAGTAAGGTTAATATTTGGTTATGATTTTACCTTTTTCGATGAGTGTGCAGTGTACACCTCGCACACCTGGAATATACGTCCTTGACATACATAGGAAAGTTGGTTATACATCATTAGATGTATACCTGACTTTCCTATATAAAATTACGAATATAACGGAACGCTGAACTCCAGACCATCAACTTATACAACATTTATTCAGGTGGTAAATATATACATTTTTAGCTCTTGTTGACAGTTGTTACAGCTTCTGTGTGTGTGAGCATAGTTGTTGGGACGTTGTTATGTAGATGTAAGCGAGTTGTCTAGCGTAAGTCCGAAAGATGGAGAGTGACAGCTATACACGTAAAGAGACTGTCTCCAGAGTTGGAATGTTGGAGACACTGCTTGACACGTCCATGCTCATGGCCGGCCGACCGAGAAAGAAATAGAATTAAGCGGGAAAGCTTGCTTGTTTAATTCCACGCATGCGTGAGACTACGCATGCGCACGGCGTTACTACAGGGCTCCCTTGCCAGTGCGAGAAACGCACGATAATATGAAATCTGTTAGAACGCCTGAGGCAGGATGGCCACTGAAAACCACCCACAAGATGTGGTACAAACACACACAAAGAAAAATGAAAGAAATGAAATGTACACTCGTGTGATACATGCATGCAATGTACAAATGAAATGACAATGACAAAACAACCGTGATGACAACTGTCCAGGAAACTGGAATCACGCGATGTAAAAGTCTGATTGTATGTTTTTACTGAAAGGAAAGAAAATGTACGAGTGCAACAGGTGTGTGTGTGTGAGTGAAAACACAGAACAAGTGAAAGTGTCTGTAGAGAAAAAATCCAGTTCGTACAAGAGTCCCACAAGGAGATAGAATGTCCTGTTGAAACTTGGCGACGTCGGGGGGAATGCTTGTAGTTAGTTGGTAGTAGTAATTGTTGTCGTCACGGTGGTAATCTTGGTTGAACGAAGCTGGTGGCGAAAAGGTCACTCGGTGATGGTGTTTGAAGAGGCGCGCTTTTACAGACAATCGACAGACAAATCTCTGTACGACCATTAGCGAAAACCTCGAAGAAAAATTTTCTTAACCCAAGATGAAAAAACGACCGTGCGAACTCAAAAAGGAGAAATGGTGACGAATGGAAAAACAGAGGACTCCTTTTATTTAAACGTGTCACACGGTCGAACACAAAAATAATTTATCAATGATGATATACAAATATGTCATCCTACGATAACATAGATTTCGTAAATACCAGTAATGAGACGATAAAAGATGACAACCGTATGAAATGAATAACAAGAGATATTTAGTGTGGCATAAAAGATGTACGCTCGACAGCTCGCTTACATCTACATAACAACGTCCCAACAACTATGCTCACACACACAGAAGCTGTAACAACAAGAGCTAAAGATGTATATATTTACTACCTGAATAAATGTTGTATAAGTTGATGGTCTGGAGTTCAGCGTTCCGTTATATTCGTAATTTTATATAGGAAAGTCAGGTATACATCTAATGATGTATAACCAACTTTCCTATACTGGTGACCCCGACGTGATTCGAACACGCAGCCCGCTGAGCTGCAATAACCCACTTTCTTATAAAGTGGTGACCCGACGAAGAAACAAACGCAGCATGAACTCTGGGCTACCAACTTATAACTGGTGAACCCGACTAAAGAACAAATGCGGCCATGGAGACTGAACTACTAACCAGCATCATCGTCATGACCAACACGATTCTACGATTACTACGCCACCAACATCTCCAACCATAGTCAACACGACTTACTACGTATTACCAACATCAACAAGCGCGGTTTTTTTTATCTCGTCTCTGTTAGAGTGGTTGTTTCCACTCACGATAAACAGACAAGAATTACAGCCTGCGATATTTCCTATTGTGTACTCTTTCTCGGCCGACCGAGAAAGAGCGTCCATGCTCATGGCCGGCCGACCGAGAAAGAGATAGAATTAAGCGGGAAAGCTTGCTTGTTTAATTCCACGCATACGTGAGACTACGCATGCGCACGGCGTTACTACACATACATACATACATACATACATACATACATTCACACACACATACACCTAGCCACTAAACCTTTTTTATTTTCTCTTTCTGTGTTCCTTTCTGTTGAGCGAAGGCTCGAAACGTAAAAGACTTTCCCACTTCCCGAGCGTTAAATTAATACATGTTTGCTGTTTACACACCCGTCTTCGTCTTTTGCTCTTTTCGTAAATTATCACTATATACACATATATATATAGATATAGATATATAAATCACTAGCCACTACACATTTTTTATTTTGTCTCCTTGTTTCTTTGTGTGTTCCATTCTGCGGAAGAGCGTAGGCTCGAAACGTTAAAGACTTTTTTTTTTACTTCCCGAGCGTTAAACTAAGACATCTGTTTGTTATCTACACCACCTGTCTTCGTCTTTTTTTTTTGTGAATTCTCCCCTATATATATATATATATATATATATATATATATATATATATATATATATATATATATATATATATATATATATATATATATATAAGCCGCTACGCTATGAGTTCAAATTCAGCCGAGGTCGACTTTGCTTTCCTTTCATCTCTTTCGAGGTCGATAAATTAAGTACCAGTTGAGTACTGAAGTCGATGTAATCGACTTCCCCCTTGTGCCTATAGCATATAGATAGATACAGGCATACATAGACCCACGTATTCAACGAATTTCTTTGCGGTCACTCGACTTGCCAGAAATAGCAGCCAAAATCTCTCCCAACTCAAATCGTACCCTTTAGATAGGGTAGAATATATTGCATAATGTACAGTTATGGACACTCTTAAAAAGACAGACGTAATGGTTTTTGATCATAGTTTTTCTCGATCTGGGTTTCCTCGGGGCTAAACCACATCTATAGGGATTTTTATCACACGGTCATACATTTGTGTGTGTGTATGCATGCATACAAGGTTATGGAACGCTTATCAATTTGCAACAATGTTAATTTGAAAAGGAGTATTATTTTATTGGCAGAAAGTACTTATGTGTGTATGTATGTATGTATGTATGTATCTATCTATCTATCTATCTATCTATCTATCTATCTATCTATCTATCTACCTATCTATCTATCTATCTATCTATCTATCTATTATTCTATATACCTTATCAATCATTCTATACACCTTATGTATGTATCTATCTATTTATCTATATACCTTATCTATCTATCTATATACCTTATCTATCTATCTATCTATCTATATATCTATCTATCTATCTATCTATTATTCTATATTCCTTATCAGTCATTCTATATACCTTATCTATCTATCTATCTATTATTCTATATTCCTTATCAGTCATTCTATATACCTTATCTATCTATCTATCTATCTATCTACATACATACATGTATATATAACATATTTACATGTATATATAACGTATACATGTGCAATGTATGTGTGCATGTGTGAAAGGTCACGTATGCACCTATTCCTGTCAGTGCAAATATACTTCAATATATAAATGCTTAGAATATGCATGGTAGCTCGGTAATATATTTTAATCGTTTCATTGTACGTTTGTGTACACGAAAACACGTGCCTGCTTATATTCATACAAACAGCTTTTTTTTTTTTGCGAAATAATAACGGCTATTTTCGTTTTCTAAATAAAAAGTATGCGATATTTCAAAATAAAACATCCGCTAAATCAGTCGTGAATACGTAAATAAGCAAGCCGAAAGCCGACCACTATGGAAAACGAAATCATCATTTTCATATCTGTGGGGTCATGGCAATAATTATAACACTATCACATCACAAACGTGAGAAGAAATCGTTGGTGGCAATATCCTGCTTGTGCCTTCCTCTTCCTCCTTTGCCATCTTCTAACTCCTGTCATTTCGTAATACGAAAGAAAGATGTAATTTGAAATCACACCCCATCAGTGCTCGCTCTAACCCGGCACTATTTTTAGTCGGCCACAAACAGCTGATCGTTTCGCGACTGCTGTTGTTGCTAAGAACTGTAATTTTGTTGTCCTGACGTTAAATATAACTGACTATCTCAGAATTATTAAGTGTCTAAAAGTCCAACTAGTTATATATATGGATGAAGACTGTCACTGGAACTCCCTCGACGCAATCCGCATCTCAGAAGGTAAATCAAATCAAATTATACTGAAAAATCCACGGTGTTCTCTCTGTGCGCCCTTTAACTTCTCACAATCTGTTTTTGTTTCTATTACTGATACATGCAGTCTTAACTAATATTGCCCACTACTCGTTTTTCCTTTTTTTCTTCTCCCCCCTTTTCTTTTCTTAAATAAAAAAAACACTAACATTTCCAGCTTCCCCTTTTAAGCATTCGTTATAATTTCCCGAAAATTACGTATATTATAAAGAATTAGCAAATATCAGATTTTTTTTTTTTTAAAGAATTTACTTCAACCTCTCAATACAGTTCTTCTGTAGTAACCTGCTGCATCTGGAAACATAGCTATGCATTACGTTTTGCTATCACACCGTCACATCGAGCAACAATTTAAATATTGTAATAAGTCACTAGAATTGTTTTAATCAAATCGATATGGATGGACAGAATCACTGTAGTGTGGCAAGTAATTAAATGATTTTTATTCCAGTTTAAACTATTACATATACAGCTATGATATTTTAATTAACTGTTATAAATTATACTAATTTTCCCTCTTTTATTCTATTGTTGCTATTTTTAAAAAATTAACTTTTTATTATATTTTATTTTCGATCTTGAAGTATTGTTAAAATGCTTTTACTACAAAAATTTGATGGAATGATTATTATATTTTCTACGCTTTCATATATATATATATATATATATATACATATGCATATGCATATGTATACACACACACACACACACACACACACACACATTATTCCATGTGCTTGTAACGGATAGAACTGAATACGAAGCAAAGGTCAATTATATCGTCACATATATATTATTACATAAAATAGCTAACTAAAGTATCTGTTATTTTGTTTTGATTGGTGTGAGCGCATAAACTACTGGATTACACGATTACATGAGGGTTTCTGCATATTATGTATCCTCTTTACGAAAGTGGAGTTAGAGAGGCACATCATATATTTCAATGTAGCTCAACATTTTATGCGATATTTTTGACATTTATTCTTCTCATCTTTCGAAAAGTTTACTTCCTTGCCTCCCTTCTTAACAAACTAATTCATCATTGTCGTTGCTGTCGATGTTTTAGTCCCAGGTTAGATCCGATCGAGCAAGGGCGTTCCAACCATGACTATCTCATCTTTTATTCAGGCACTACACATTTAGGACTATGTTACATAACTTCATGCGTACTTCCATTAAAAAAAAGAAAATCCCAGCAGAGTTCAATTTAAAGGGAAACATGGCTGCTATTTCTAGCGTGTCGAGCGACCATTTAAAGGCGCTATCGTTTTACTCGTGGTGGGAATGCGTGTGTAGAATAAGTATGACATAATTCGCCTCCAGAGTTGAAATCTATTCGTTTTGTTCGACCCATCAGTGACTGTTCTCATTGCCTATTGTTGCTGAATTGGGCTGCCTCAGAACAGTGTAATCTCTCTCTCTCTCTCTCTTTATATAACTCATTAGTTTACAAAACAACAATCGAAATACTGCACACTTAAAAGGTAATATAAGTAAACCAATAACTGACCGAATTCTTTTGTTACATTTATAATTTGATGATAACAGATTACTCTTGCGAAAAACAGCAACAACCGAAAAAAAAAAAAATACAAGAAAAACAAAAACGAAAATATGTAATAAAAGAGGAATCATCGCAACATCAAAATACCAAAGATTTTATGCTACGAATTTCTTAAATTGTTTTCAGTTTTATTTCCCCAAGTTCGTTGCCATTTTTATAAGAATTAATATGTGTTGTGTTGAGTCAAAGGAAGTAGCTACGTCATATGTTTATTTCATTTGTTATTAATCTGTTGGACAACCTTAAAAGTACTATTAACCCCGACTATATATCGTTACCGCTTCGCGAAGACATCAATAGAAAGGCATATTAATCAACTACTGAAAATAAAAAATAAATAAATAAAAACCCATATGGTATGTTATAATTCAAACGGCTCGGTGTTGCTGCTTTAGTTAAAGCTTCTGTCAAACCCTGAGTTGTATATAAACATATTAAAATAATAAAAGTTGACTAAGTATAAGCGCCCGAATACGAATGTTTTTTTATGGTGTACAGTTTTTTTTACTAGTGGCTACAGAAGGATCAATGACATCAGTTTGTACTTTACCTTGCATAAACAACAATCTTAGCATAAACATCACCGTCCCCGCCCCACCACGATCTGGAACGGCGGCAGCCGCAGCGGCAATAAGACAGTATGAGGCTTCTAATTGATAAGGGACTATGAGTGCTCGATACGAAAAATATTTATATTATTAATATTATATTACGTTAGCAGAACGAGAGAAAGGCTACGGAATATTATTATCTTGCGGTATTTAGTGCTTCCTTCTTTTTACGTTCTGCTTTCAAATTCTGCCGAAGACGATAAAATAACAACCAGTCAACTTACTGGTTCGAGTAGAGTACACACAAATCTGTGGCTTTCTTCTACCCACGGTAGAGAAGAATGTTTTCTGTTTTTTAAACTCAAGGTCAGATAATTTGAGGGAATCAGGTACTTTATTTTATCGACCCTGGAAGGATGAAAAGCAATGTTGACCACAGCGGGTGTTTTAACTCAGAATGTAAAGAGCCGGAACAGCTAGCGCAAGGCATTTTCCCGACTCTCAACCATTTAGCCAATTATTGGTTTCAAATTTTGGCACAAGGCCGGCAAGTTCGCGGGTAGGTGCAAATCGATTACATCGACCCCAGTGTTCAACTGGTTGTTATTTTATCGACCTCGAAAGAATGAACGGCAAAGTCGACCTTGGCGGAATTTGAACTCAGAACATAAAGACGGACGAAATACAGCTAAGCATTTTGCCGGGTGTGCTAACGTTTCTGCCAGCTCACCGCCCTCCAATGCATAAAAATATTAAAAATAGAAATTATAATTCTTTCTGCTATAGGCACAGGGCTTGAAATCTGTGGGGGAAAACTAGGCTAGTCGATTACATCGATCCCAGGGCTCAACTAGTACTTTATCGACCCTGAAAGGATGAAATGCAAAGTCGACCTTGTTAGCATTTGAACTCAGAACGTAAAGAGAAATACCACTAAGCATTTTGTCCAACACACTTATGATTCTGCCAGCTTACCACCTATACAATAAAAAAATTTTCTACTACAGGCTCAAGGCCTCAACTTTTGTGAGAGGGCTTTAGTTGATTACATCAACCCCAGTACAGAAAATTTACAATGAATTATAGCTTTTATCTGCTGAGCTGACAAACTAGCATATTATATAACACTGAAAACAACATGTCAAAAATCTCAAATTATAATCTTGGACTAATATAAACCCTTACTGAAATATTGTTATCGTATTTCTGTTAAAATACATTGCCCCTCAATTAATTTTAAAACAATGAAAAGGTTTATAATATAACCACATCCTTATTAACCTAAAAGAGTGGTTCTCAACCAGGGTCCATATGATCTTTGGAGGTCCATATATGATTTTGTTGTTAAATTGTATGTGCAACAAATTGGTTGTACTTCTACAATACACAAAATATTTTAGCAACTTTTTTTTATTCAATTCCTAATAATCATCACCATCATCATCATTTAACGTCTGCTTTCCATGCTAGCATGGGTTGGACGATTAGACTTAGGACTGGCGAGCCAGATGGCTACGCCAGGCTCCAATCTGATTTGGTAGAGTTTCTACAGCTGGATGCCTTTCCTAATGCCAACCACTCCGAGAGAGTAGTGGGTGCTTTTACGTGCCACTGGCACGATGGCCAGTCAGGCAGTACTGGCAACGGCCATGCTCAAAATGGTGTATTTTATGTGCCACCTGCATGGATTCCACAACTGGATGCCCTTCTTAACACCAACCACTCCAAGGGTGTAATGGGTGCTTTTTATGTACCACTGGCACAGGTGCTTTTATGTGCCACTAGCATAGGTACCTTTACATACCACCTGCACAAGTGCCAGTTATGTGACACTGGCATCGGCTACGACTGATTTCACTTCATATATATCATGTATATATGTATATATATACAGGATGCGGTGAATAAATTGTTGTCTAAATAACGCAAAAATGAAAATAACACTGACATCTCATTTTAACAGATATATTTACCAAAATTACATAATATCTTGAAATACTAAAGAGTAAATTTATTCAATAAAACCATCAGTGGTGTCAACCATGGCCTCCCTCCAGACGACTTTGGAAACTCCTATGATGCCATAATCCTTGCCTTCAGTTTGTTGGCCTCTCACTCAACTGCACCCCCCACATGATAATCAAAGGGTTGCAGTCTGGGGAGTTAGGTGGCCAGATGTTAGAGATTATGTGGTCACAGAAATTGTCTGACAGCCATGACTGCTTTTGTGGCATGGTGCAGAACCCTGTTGCCAGACAGTCTTGCAGCAGCCACCCTCTTGACCAGGGCAGCACTACCTCCTACAGGCACTTGATGTAGTCCTCCATGTTGACTCTGACCCTACTATACTGTGTAGGTAAGTAAAAGAACCCACTACACACTCGGAGTGGTTAGCGTTAGGAAGGGCATCCAGCTGCAGAAACTCTGCCAGATGATCAGATTGGAGCTCACCAGTCCCCAGTCAAACCGTCCAACCCATGCCAGCTTGGAAAGCGGACGTTAAATGATAATGATGATATATATATATATATATATATATATATATATATATATATATATATATGTATATATATACCGAGACCTTTGGAAATGTGCTGTGCGTGAGAAGACCCGGCAAGCCAAGTAAGATCGTTGCCAGTGCCCCTGGACTGGCTCTTGTGCGGGTGGCACATGAGATGCACCATTTTGAGCGTGGCCGTTGCCAGTACCGCCTGACTGGCTCCTGTAGGATTTTCGAGCGAGATCGTTGCCAGTGACCCTGGACTGGCTTGTGCAGGTGGCACATAAAAGACACCATTTCGAGCGTGGCCGTTTTCGTGCGGGTGACACGTAAAAGCACCCACTACACTCTCTGAGTGGTTGGCATTAGGAAGGGCATCCAGCTGTAGAAACTCTGCCAAATTAGATTGGAGCCTGGTGTTGCCATCCGGTTTCACCAGTCCTCAGTCAAATCGTCCAACCCATGCTAGCATGGAAAGCGGACGTTAAACGATGATGATGATGATATGTATATATATATATATATAAAATACAAAAATGGGACAAGAACGCAAAACATCCAGACAGGTGATACAAAAAAGGGATAACAAACATCCAGACAGACGATACAAAGAAAACAAAGACTGGTCATTCAAAGTTTTCTTTCCTCAGTCGAGTTCCAGATTATCTTTGCAATTTCAGCTGGTTATATCTATATATATGATGGGCTTCCATATTATTGCTGTCCTACATATTACACTTACAAGCTATTGGATGGCTCTTGGCTATAGTAGAAGACACTTGCACAAGGTACCACATAATGTGACTGAAGTGGAAACAACATGCTTGTGAAGCAAACTTCTTAACCGCCTGGCTAACCCTATATGGATGTTATGAAACGTTCCTGTCTTATTGTTTGATCAAACAGGTGTCATGTTTTGCTTGCTTCACTTATCTCTTACTGTCCTGATTACTCCCATTACCAATATCTTGACTAATAGTTAATGATCAATAAAAAGAATTAGCTCATAGCTTGAATGTAGCAATACTAATCTCTCCAATAATATAATATTTATTGGAGAGATCTGAATTCAGAATCTTGTAACATCAGATAAGATATGTAGGACTTAACTGTTGTCATCAATAGTTTACTTTTAGGTAGGTTATTAATTAACTCACTTCAACTCTGGCCATCAGTTAACATCGCTTTATCTATTATAAATTATCTTCCTTACATCACAGCTGTTTCTCTTCCAGTGAGTGTTTTGTCTAATGCTTAGTTACATTGTTCAGGCACCCAAGAAGAGGCTGAGAATTTCTTACACTGAAACCATGGTTTCAGGTTCAGTTCCTCTGCATGGTACCTCGGACAAATGTTTTCTAATTTTGCCTGTAGCTGACCAAAGCCTTGTGAGTGGATTTGGTGGATGGAAGCTAAAAGAAGCCCATCATGTTCTTTAACTTGTTTGAGTCATTGGACTGTGGTCATGCTGAAGCACTGCATTGAAACATCTAGTTGAACAAATCCACCCCAGTACTTGCGTTTTTTTCAAAGCCTGGTACCGTATATATTCGTGGATAGGTCGCACTTTTTTGTACCAAAAATTTCAATGGAAGTCATGGGCGTGACTTATCCACTCAGCATCACAGTGATGTAAAGTAAACAGCAGTGTATCGGTAATCCAGGTTCAAGTGTACCCTGGGCCTGGGCTTTTCAGTTTTCAAGTTGTTATGGAAACATTTTTGTGACATCTATTTGATAGAAACTGGAAACCAGGGGCAATGAGCTGGCAGAACCGTTAGCACGCTGGGCGAAATGCTTAGCGGTATTTTGTCTGTCGTTACGTTCTGAGTTCAAATTCCACCGAGGTCGACTTTGCCTTTCATCCTTTCGGGGTCGATAAATTAAGTACCAGTTATGCACTGGGGTCAATATAATCGACTTAATCCCTTTGTCTGTCCTTATTTGTCCCCTCTGTGTTTAGCCCCTTGTAGGCAATAAAGAAATATGAAACTGGAAACCAGAAGTCTGCATATTGGTCTTTTTGACAACATCGATTCACTCCAATTTTTAATTTAATAATTTTAATAATTGCAAACCCTAATCATGAGTAAGAGAAAAAGTTATGAAGCAAGTTTTAAGTTGAAAGTGGTGGATTATGCAGATGAACATGGAATATTTGATATTTAACACATATTAGTTATATTTACATTAAAAAAGAGCCATGTGACTCCCCAGATTATAGTGTGACCTATCTACTGGACAGTTGCCCACAGTCCTCATGAAACTAGAGGCCCAATTCTGATCTTTGTATGCTATAACTGTTGTCAATAAATACTATAAGGCTCAGTGCATTGATTTTCTCAGGGACCCATAATGTTGCTAAGACAGCCCTGGTTGAGGGTCAGACTAAACATTGCTATGGGTTGTATGTGCTACTCCTTTGTGTTATAGGGTAGTGGTTCCAACATTTTCGTGATTCAAGTACAAACTTCCACTGATATTCCAAAACAATGTTTCCAGTTTGTTCAATCTGCACTTTTTGTAGGAATTGATCCCTTGCAAGGGATACTATTTGTAGGTAGGAACATTTGTTATTTTGTTGTATCTCTGGAGGGTCATTGTGCCAATAATAAACACACACTGGTTCAGTTTCACTTCCATAGTGTCATTTATTAATTGGTTGGTTATTTAACCAAATAACTAATTGATCTTTTGATTAATTGTTTTGTTAATCAAGTGATATTGTTTGCCAAAGTCCTTTCTTCCCTATTCAATGACCTCTCTGCTTCAGGTTAGCTGACCTGGCATAAAGAATGCTTAATCAAACAACTGATTAGCTAGTTGGTTTAATAGTTAACCAATTGATGAATAATAATTATAAAGAAGTGAAACAGAACCAGTGTGTGTGTGTGTGTGTGTTCATTATTGGTATAACGAGCCTCCAAAGATTCAACAAAACCTGTTTCAGCGAACGAGTTCACATCAAGAATCTTGCAAGCCAAATGCAAAAAATGAATCTTTGCCATTGTTTGTCTGTTGTTATTGATGTGAGCTGAGAGCAGATATAGCAGCAGTTTACTAGTGGAACGACAGCATGAGGAAAACGAACATCAATGGAGTAAGAAAACACATGGAGATATGAATAAGAGAAAAACAACAACAACAGTAGCAGCAGCAGCAGCTGCAGCAGTAATAGTAGTAGTAGTAATGCCGGAGATGAAAACACATGGTGTGTGTGTGACAGTAAGATAACATTTACAAAATAAATATGATTTATTAATATGATGTTGCCATCACATGAGGACGTAGATAGGTTTCATATGATAGTCAAAGAAATTTTAGTTGAAAGAAACACAAACTTCTTTATTTCGTATCAGTTTTCCTTTAAACAGTTTTGAGCAACTTAAGGTTTTCCGTTTTCTTCTTTTCTTCTGTTTTTTTTTTTGTTTGTTTTATTTGGTTTAAATAACAATACTTATTTATTTATTTTTTTTTTTTCTAAAAGTTTTACCCAACTTCCATTTTGGAGGTAAAGTCTTTTAGTGAAGATGAATTGTAAAATAAATACCCAGCTAGGTATGTCTTTTGGAAGATTGGTTTTGTTGAAGCTTCTAATTCAATGCATATGTGTAAGAACATTCAAACAATATACCTCTCATATTGGAGATATGACCAACCCATTTCAGGCATGGGAGTATGGTTTAATTAAAAAGATATAAAAACAATATTTTAATTCAGAAGTAGTGTTTTTTTTTTTATTAAAAAAAAAAAAATTTTTGTATTTGTAATATTACATATGAAGGGGTGCTGAAAAATTCCTGGCTTTGGGTAAAAGAAAATACAAGACGCTCAGTTAATTATGATTTTGTTTAATGTACTCCCCTCTCAGATTCACACACTTATTGCAGTAGTCCTTCAGTTTTTCTAAACCCTGTAAAAGAACTCAGAAGGTTGTGTCTCCAACTCAGCCTTTTGTGTTACCCTTAAAGCCAGGAACTTTTCAGCACCCCCTCGTATAACTTATTCATGCCCCATGTGTTTTCTTACTTTGTGGCAGTGGTTCTCAACCATTCTTTACCTATGGATCCCTTTGATTCCTATTTTATTCTACTGAACATACAAAAGTCCCATTATATTGTTAAAATATTTTATGTATTGTAAAAATATAACCAGTTTATTGCCTATAAATTTTAACAACAAAATCTTATAAGGGTCATATGGACCACCATTGAGAATCACTGCTTTATAGGCGCAGGTGTGACTATGGTTGAGAAGCTTGCTCTCCAACCATATGGTTTTGGGTTCAGTCCCACTACATGACACCTTGGGAAAGTGTCTTCTACTGTAACCTCAGGCTAGCCAAAGCCTTTCATCCATTAGTGGTGGACAATAATCCTCCCCCTACACCCAAAAAATCCAATGTAAGATAGTAGATTTGCAGAACTGTAATAATGTCAGACAAGATACCTTTGCAGCATTTGTTCCAGCTCTTAGTGTTCTGAGTCAAATTCCACCAAGATGTTCAAAAGATGCATTCCTGTCGACTTGCAGGACTAGAATGGGAATTAATACAAAATCCTCAAACCAAAAAGGCCAGCATGCACCAAATAGATGGTGCTGGGTAGGAGTTGAGAGAGCGGGATGGTTCCTCTTTCTGGAAAGATATATGTCCCAGTGTATGAATTAAATAAAGAAACTTACAAACTCAATATAACTGTACAACTAGCAAATACTACACAGGCACGGATGTATGGTTAAGATCTTGCTTTGTAATCAAATGGTCTTGGGTTCAATCCTAATGTGCAACACTTTGGGCAAGTGTCTTCTTCCATAACCCCAGACAGACTAAAACCTTGTGAGTGGATTTAGTAGACATAAACTGTGTGGAAACTCATCATATAATGTATGTATGTGTGTGTGCATGTACATATGTTTGTTTGTACATGTGTTTGTGTGTGTGTGTATGTATACATGTGTTTTCAGTTTGTGTTTGTTTCCTCATTGCTCGACAACTGTTGTTCGTTTGTTTACATCTCTGTAACTTAGTGATTCGACAAGAGAGACTGATGAAATAGATAACTCCCAGACTTCAAAAATAAAGTTAGGTTCTAACACTGGTTTCATAGTATGATATATGTATGTATGTATGTATGCACACACGTGCATATGTGTGTTTGTATGTGTGTGTGTATATATATATATATATATATATATCTTGATATTTTAAAATCAAGAAAAATGATGATAAATTTCTTTTTATAAAAGTGAGGGAGGAACTAAACTAAACATTGCTATGTGCCAAATCTAGCTTGTGGGCCACGTTTGATACCTCCCTCCCTGCCCTAATCTTTATGAAGGCCAGAAATCTTCACAAAACAATTCGTACAACTTCAATATGTCCCTCTAGAATCTTGGAATAAAGAAGAAAAAAACTAACTATTACATAAAACTGAAATACCAATTAATTTTCTATCTTCTTTCTCATCAATCTTGAATTCACTTAAAAAAAGACAAAGACAAAGGCAAAAATAAAATATATGTAAAAACCTAAAAGAATAACAGTTAATTGGACAAATTATTTGCCTAATTTATTGTGCCATTTGTTTCCTTCTCAACTCTCATATTTAACCCCACTCCAAGATTTTTCTTTATAGTCTAACAGTGTAGCTAGTCTATAGATCAAGTTAAATTCTTCTATAATCAGTGAACTTCCCCACTTAAAAATAACTGCAAAAGTTTTTCATCTCACCTTTACTTCTTTGCACTATTAGGTCAAGAATTTGAGAATTTCCATCATTGTTTCTTACCCTTGCCCATCAACACAAAGGGCAGACTTACACACACAAGTATGTATGTATGTATGTATGTGTCTGTACGTGTGTGTGTATGCATGCATGTGTGTGTGTGTAAATATAAAAAGGAATTTAGAAGTCAGATGTTACGAAGTTCTAGGATGTCAAGTTAAATGTCAGATGAATAAGTTTCATGGCAATGAAAGGAAAATTTTTTCTTGGAAGATGTCAGTTCCCAAAAATTCTTTAACACTAAGAGCTTAACTTTGATAGTTAACTTTTCATTCCTCTGTCTATAATAAAGTCATTAACAACAAACAAATATACTTTGAACTCTCACAGCTGACTTATAACATAATTGTTTTACGAGCATTGTTATATTTTCTATTCTTTAAAAAAAATTTTTTTTATATAAATGTTTTTAATTTCTGTGACACATAAAACTAATTTTCCTGAAATATCAAAGTTAAATCAGTTATTCTCTCTACTTTTTGTATCCCTGCATTATCAGATATGAATGCATTTATTCCCTGTAAATCTTACTCTTGAATATTTAGGGAGTCATTTCCCAGTTTGCTCTGAATGTTATTCTACATTTATTAGTCCCTTAAAGAAAAAAAAATGGTCTATAGTCTCCAAGTAGTTAGAGATATGGAATTAAGACCCGACTTTAAGCTATGATTTCATTCCAAGGTGAAGAATCTTTTAAATTTTACATTAGACCACCGTTTTCATTATCATTATCATCATTTTAACTTTTACTTACTTCACTTTTCCATGCTTGAGATTTGTTAGGCAAGTTTTCTAAACCAACCCTCATCAGTATCAAAGCAGGTTAATTTATATTTTTCCCTTAATCTGGACATGTTTTCCATGGAACATTACAAATGAACGACACTGCTTGTATGACGATGAAATTTGTTTACAATTTACACATGATGTTAAGACAAGGAGAAAAACACAGACACAGACACACACGCTAACACACATGCTCAGGGAAAACACTGCGACAGGGAGAAAATTCCAGAAAGATGAAAGTCTGGAAAGGAAGGATTTGGTGAAATGCTTCATGTGGAACACAGGAGGTGATGTGTAGAAAGCATGATTGGAGAAGAAGAGATTAACAGTTTGATCATCATCATCATCATCATCATTGTCATACTTCTACTTTTCCATGCTTTCATTGAGTCAGATACAATTTGCCAAGGCAGATTTGTCTATGGCTGCATGCTTTTCCTGTTGCCAACCCAAGCAAGGTAATATTTCCCTATAGTTAGGCATATTTTACTCAGAAGACTGGAAACTGAAAATGCACAACATTGCTTATATGATGATGATGCTCATTTACAGCCATCACGTGATGTTAAGACAAGGGAACACACAACCACACACACACACACACACACACACACACGTGTATGTGTGTATGTGTGATGACCGTCCACATAGTTTCTGTCTACCAAATCTACTCATAAGGCTTTGATTACCATGGGGCTATAGTAGAAGACAACACTTACTCATTACAATAATAATATTAAAAAAAAAGACACCCAATAAACTTGCAAATATTTACCATTTCCCTGTTGCTAACCAATCTCTATAAGAACTGAAACATCTGGCGAGTCTCTTTATAGATTTGTTTCTAAGATAGCTTCCCTACACAATGTACAACAAAAACTAAGAATTATTCATCTTTCTTTTTCTTTATTTGGTTTCATTTTCGGTCAGTAGGGTTTCCAGATCAAGCTTCATGCTACCTTCTTTTCATCGAATATAGAACTAAATCTATCAAGTAATTCTATTTAGGTTAAATAATTTATGTATTTAGTTCAGCACTATCAACTGATGACTAATGGGTGGTATTTCCGTGTGAATACAAAGAGATCCAATAGTTACTGATATCTCATAGCTATTGCTCGGAGAACTAAATTATTTTGGAATAAGTAATATATTATTTCAACTAAATTCTTTTGGTCCTACTGTCTTGTGATTAGGAGATAAATCTTCCCAACAAGAAATCAAAATGTCAAATGGACTTCGCAGGAAATGAAAATGTTCTACAGTCTTCAGTTAATCTGTATTCTCCAATCTTTTAAAAGAACACAATTATCACAGTAATATATATTGTCAAAATACTTCTTGGCAGATTTATTGGAAACAAGTACTAATGAGATCAGCGTCATCGTCATCATCATCATCATAATTCCCCAAAACACTATTATCTCTGCTGCCACTACCAAAATGACCACTGTCACCACCACCACCACCACCATCTCACCACCATCATCGTCTCACCATTTTTAGCACACTTATATATAATCATATTGGAATAGGATGGACAGGCCTACTTAATAATTTATCCCCAATCAAGGCAATGAACTGGCAGAATCGGGAGCATGCCAGGCAAAATGCTTAGCGGCATTTTATCCGTCCTTACATTCTGAGTTCAAATTCCACCAAAGTCGACTTTGCCCTTAAGGGTAGTGAGCTGGCAGAATCATTAGCACGCCGGACAAACTGTTTAGTGGCATTTTGTCAGTCTTTACATCCTGAGTTCAAATTCTGCTGGGGTTAACTTTGCCTTTCATCCTTTTGGGGTTGATAAAATAAGTACCGGATGAACACTGGGGACAATGTAATCAACTTAGCCCCTTTCCTGAGATTGTGGGCCTTGTGCTAAAATTTGAAACCAATGTATCTCCAATCAGCTCTTTTATGCCGTTTTCCTCTTATTTTTCTTGTAAGTTCTACCAGACCAATTATTACACCTCCAAATCTCCCCAAACATCTTTATAGCTATTCCCCATCAACACGAGCAACACATTTTGATCAACCCATATTATCTGTATGCAATGCATGTTCATATCAGTAGAACCATGTCCTTGCATATACAAATTAATAATTCTAATGTCCAGTCTCTCTTTCAGCTCACTCACACTCAAGCCTCCCCACTCTCTCCTATTGTTAGGTAACTTATGAGTCATACTCAATTCTTTCCCTTCTTTTGGTCTAGATCCTCTTATCACACTGTCTCATATGCAGGGTCACACTAACGGCATGCACATTTTACAGTTTATGCTCAGGAGCAAATCACTTTGTCTTCAACCAATTATACGCTATAAATACCATGTTATCAGTGACCCTGCCCCTAGTAGCAAGTTTTCTAAGAAACGGATATATCTGCTAATTATTTAGGAAGTTATCTGAATTTTTAGTATTTGCAATAAATGTGACATGTATATATTTAATGTAATATCTCAGAGCTTGTGCTATCTCTTCTTAACCATCTGACTAATATAGTATCAAGTTCTTACCTAATTCATTCCCTAAATGTCACTTGAACTTATCAGTAATGGTTCATTCAAGACTGATTTTCATGTACTGATAGGTGTAATATCTCAGAGCTTGATTTTCATGTACTGATAGGTGTAATATCTCAGAGCTGATTTTCATGTATTGATAGGTGTTGTTAGATGATTTGTAAGAAACAGGGTTCACTTGATATTCAAGAGCTTAGAGTTAGCCACAAAGCAGAGAAGAAAAAAAACTGTTGACTGACAATTGCCAGAAGTTTCTTAGAAAGCAAGCCACTATATCTGGCTCAAAAAAGTGAATGAATGGTGCAGCAAGAACAAGCATTGAGGATGATAGAAACATCTGGCTCAAAGGCGGTGAGCTGGCAGAATTGTTAGCACGCCGGGCGAAACGCTTAGCGGTATTTCGTCTGCCGCTATGTTCTGAGTTCAAATTCCTCCGAGGTTGACTTTGCCTTTCATCCTTTCGGGGTCGATTAAGTAAGTACCAGTTACCCACTGGGGTCGGTGTAATCGACTTAATCCCTTTGTCTGTCCTTGTTTGTCCCCTCTATGTTTGGCCTCTTGTGGGCAATAAAGAAATAAGAAACATCTGGCTCAAAGTTGCAATATTTGACTCTCCAAAAAGGCCCATCACCAAACTTTGGTGCCTTGGGGTGCTGCAGAATATTCTGGGTAGGCACTAATTTGTAATAATGCTAAAGTGGAGTTTTTAAATAAACGTATCACTGTGAATCAAAGGGTGCACTATTGAATAGTGAGGGGGCAGTGCCACCCCCTTAGTGATGGACATGTCTACAAAGCTCATATTGTTGTGTGGGAGTTTTGTCACCTACATCAGCAGGTAGGCCTGGGCAGCTCTGGTTTTGGGGTGGAAGGGACTGAAATACCTACAGAGCTGCTTCCAGTGTCTGATGGGACACTGACTTCAGAATTTGGTGATAGAGTGCAGCAGCACCCACAACACATAGACAGTTTACTATAGACAGTCGAGGTGACATGAAATTGAGATCTGGAAATTGATATTCAATATATAACAAATGTTGACTGAAAAATGTTGGACTTGAGTGACTAAATTTACTTGTAGTTATTTCTTCCTTGTCACCACATCACTGCAACAATAACAGTTTATAATGTAGGGGTATCCAATGTTCTCCAGTTCAGTTTGCTATTAGCAAATTTTAAGCTTGATTCCATTAAGTACTTCACAAAAACCAGCCATTAGTAAAATCAATAATTGATTGTATTTCGGATGTTACTGTAGTGAGTATTATGGAATATTAGGTAAAGTCTCAGAGGGATAAGGTCATCATGGATTCATTCTCAATTCTTGGTTGAAGTCAGTTACCTTAGTTAATGCTGCTTATTCTTGAGAAAAGGTTCAACATAACTTTTGATTCTTCGTGGGACTTTTGTGAAGATATATATATATAACATCACATTGATATGACTTAGTCATGCATTATCTTGTAGCTTTGAGA
>NC_142947.1:14522066-14524566 GCF_046866305.1 Octopus bimaculoides
AAGTGGATATTAAAATGATAATGATGATATATATGTATGTGTGTGTGTGTGTGTGTGTGTAGGTGCAGGTATGGCTGTAGGCACAAGCGGGGTTGTGTAATAAACAACTTGCTTCCCAGCCTCATAGTTCAGGGTTCAGTCCCACTGTGCGGCCCCTTGGACAAGTGTCTTGTACTTTGCCTTGGGCTGACCAAAGCCTTGTGAGTGGATTTGGTAGATAAAAGCTGAAAGAAGCTCATTGTATATATATATATATATATATATATATATATATATATATACATATATATGTATGTGTATGCGTGTCTTTGTGTCGTCTGTGTTTGTCCCCCACCACCACTTAACAACTGGTGTTAGTGTGTTTGTACCTCCATAAATTGATGCTTTAGTGGTGCCCACCATGACTGCAGTCTACTGGCTGAAACAAGTAAAAGATAAAACACACACACACACACACACACACACACACACACACATACACATCCATGTATTGTATTTGATTGTGCATGATTAGAGAGAGCAATGTATCAGATAAAAGCAATAGAGCAACAGAGAAGTGTATGGAGAAGAGAAGTGACAGAATCTGAGACATTAAGAGAGAGAGAGAGAGAGAGAAAGAGAAAGCTGGAAGGAAGAAAAGTGTGATAGGAAAGCTTATAAAGAGTACTGAGATGAACTAACGTACAATAGTGACTCCGGTGTAAGTGACTTGAGAGAGTCTGAGATATTAGAGGTCAATGCCTTTTAGAGCAGCCAATTTGCAAGTTATTCTAAAGAACAGTCTGTGTCTGATATAAAGGTTAAACAAAGTAAGATTTATAATGGAAAGATAAATTTAGTAAATTGTAATGTATAACATAGGCAAAACTAATAAACATTAATAGGAAGTTATGTTTTTGTGTCCTCATTGTATGAATATTCTCAAAAAAAGAATGTTTTGTTTGCATGATTTATTAAATGTTTGTCAGGGTAGTAACTAATTAGATTTAGTATTATAGGTGTAAAAGAAAGAATTGGGTGTAAAATTGTGCAGTTTATAGGCACAGGTATGGCTGCGTGGTTGTGAAGCTTGCTTCCCAACCATATGGTTTTAAGTTCAGTTCCACTGCACAGTACCTTGGGTAAGTGTTTTCTACTGTAACCCTAGGCAGACTAAAGCTTTGTGAATGAGTTTAGTAGACGGAAACTGAAAGAAGCCTGTCTTATGTGTGTGTGTGTGTGTGTGTATCATCATCATCGTTTAATGTTCATTTTCCATGCTGGCATGGGTTGGACAGCTTCACAGGAACTGGCAAGGCCAGGGGCCACACCAAATAACATAGTCTGTTTTGACTTCTAATGCCAACTGTTAGGAAAGGTATCTGTGTGCGTGTGTGTGTATTTGTATATTTATATATATATTTATATATGCATTTGTAAATGTGTTTGTGTTTTTAAGTGTGTCACTGTTTCCTTGCCTGTTTCACGGCAGGGTAGATACAACTGGTGTCTTTTATTTCCAATCTTCAGTGAAAACTTGTCTGGTCACGGGGAAATATTACTCAACCGGGAAACAGGTGAGGGTTGGTGACAGGAAGGGCATCCGGCTTTAAAGATCTGCTTCAACAAATTCTATCAATCTATCAATCGATCAATCCATCCATCCAGATAGATAGAAAGGTAGACAGATAGAAAGGTAGACAGACAGACAGGCAGGTAGATAGATAGATAGATAGATAGATAGATAGAATTGTCTGGTAAGAAGGTGAGGAGCTGGCAGAAACGTTAGCACACAGGACGAAATGCTTAGTGGTATTTCGTCTGTCTTGACGTTCTGAGTTCAAATTCCGTCGAGGTCGACTTTGCCTTTCATCCTTTTGGGGTCGATAAATTAAGTACCAGTTACGCATTGGGGTCGATGTAATCGACTTAATCCGTTTGTCTGTCCTTGCTTGTCCCCTCTATGTTTAGCCCCTTGTGGGCAATAAAGAAATAAGAAGTTTGCTTCCCAACCAAATGGTTCCAGTTTTCAATTCCACTGCATGGTACCTTGGGCATGAGGCTGACCAAAATTATTGTGAGTGGATTTGGTAGATGGAACCTGAAACAAGCCTGTCATACATATAACTATATGTGTATCAGTGTGTGTTGTGTGTGTGTGTTTTTGAGTCTGTGTTTCTCCCCCATCATTGCTTGACAACCGATGTTGGTGTGTTTGTGTCTCCAAAACTTAATGCTTCAGCAAAAGTTTCTGATAAAATAAGCACCACAATATAAGTACTGGGGTTATTTCCTTTGACTAAAAGTCTTCAAATGAGTGCCCCAGCATGGCCACGGTTTAATCAGTGAAACAAGTAAAAGATTAAAGACAAAAGATGTGAATTCATGTGTTGAAACAGATATTATTATACTTTATGATGATGATGCTACCAATTAAATCATACACTCTGCTCGTATTTCTCATCAGTTTATTTTCAATTAATTAGACAATTAGCCATTTAATCAATTGATTAATTGGTTT
>NC_142947.1:14531939-14546939 GCF_046866305.1 Octopus bimaculoides
TATATATATATATATATATATATATATATATATATATATATACATATATATATATATATATATATATATATATACATATATATATATATATATATATATATATATGTATATATATATATATATATATATATATATATATATACATATATATATATATATATATATATGTATATATATATATATATATATATATATATATGTATATATATATATATATGTATATATATATATATATATATATATATATATATATATATATATATATATATATATATATATATATATATATATAGGCGCAGGAGTGGCTGTGTGGTAAGTAGCTAGCTTACCAACCACATGGTTCCGGGTTCATTCCCACTGCGTGGCACCTTGGGTAAGTGTCTTCTACTATAGCCTCGGGCCGACCAAAGCCTTGTAAGTGGATTTGATAGACGGAAACTGAAAGAAGCCTGTCGTATATATGTATATATATATACATATATGTATATGTGTGTATATGTTTGTGTGTCTGTGTTTGTCCCCCCCCCAACATCGCTTGACAACCGATGGGGGAATGTTTAGGTCCCCGTAACTTAGCGGTTCGGCAAAAGAGACCGATAGAATAAGTACTAGGCATCCAAAGAATAAGTCCTGGGGTCGATTTGCTCGACTAAAGGCGGTGCTCCAGCATGGCCGCAGTTAAATGACTGAAACAAGTAAAAGAGTAAGAGTATATATCTTCATGTGTATGTGTGTGTGTTTTTATGCTTATGTTTGTTGCCCACCACTCGACAACCAATGTTGGTTTGTTTATAACCCTGTAATTTAGCAGCTCAACAAAGGAGACCAACAGAACGAGTACCACACTAAACCTATGAAAGTAGTGCCCCAGCATGACCACAATCTAATAATTGAAGCAAATAAAAGATAAAATAGCTAATAGCTATACTTTAGCAATTAGATGTCTAGGCTGCACCCAAATGTTCAACTGGCTTCCTCTGGTTTATAAGGCTGCCTAAACACACATAACTAAGGTTACTCTACAACAGGAGTGAGGAACCTATTTTTAGCCCTGGGAGTAGACTGAAAGTGCATTAGTACCTAAGAAGATATGGCGTACTGTGAAATATAATGAAATCTTTTATTCTTTGATTGAGTTTAGGCATTGAACTGTGACCAAGTTGGAATGCTGTTTTCAAAGGTTTTATAATTAATTATATCAGCCCTATTACCTTGTCTGGTTTGCATTTTGTCTACCTCTAAGTTCACATAATGAGTTTACGTCCTTTGAAAGATCATCATGCTACAGCAATTTACTCTCACACACGTACACAAGCACAAAAGGGATAAGCTTTTGCATAGTTTTTTAAGCTACTATATTTCACTGGTAAAGTATTAGTTATTCAGAGATTATAATAATAATAATAATAATGAACTTATTACAGTACTCAGGTGCACTACAACACATCAGAAAAAGTAACCAACACTTCATGAACAGTACATAGAAAGAGTATGCACAGGAAGTGAACAGTGATAAAGTCTTTAAAAAGAAGGTGTACTTACTGTTGGCGAATTTCAGGAAGCATGGAAGATGTAGGTAGTTTATTCCATGCTTCAGCTATTCTGAGCACGTAAAAAAAAATTTTTTTTAATTGGTAGAAGACATTTGACCAAAGTCTCAAGCAGTGGGATTGAACCTAGACCATGTGGTTAAAAAAAATGAATGTTGCTAATGAGTGTATATGATTTGTACACACATTTTAGTACATTCGTACTCACTTATGTACTTGTTTTTAATTCAAAACAACAATATCTAATATTTAATCCTGGCATGCATTTCTAAATATTCTATTAAAAGCAGAAAAAAATATTGGTCTAAAAATTTTGATACAAGGCCAACAATTTTGAGGGAAGGCAGCTTGTCAATTATATCAACCCCATTATGCAACTGTTCATTATTTTATTGACCCCAAAAGGATGAAATGCAAAGTCAACCCCAGCAGAATTTAAACTGAGAATGTAACGATGAATGAAATGCTGCTAAGCATTTTGCTTGGTGTACTAACAATTCAGCCAGCTTGTTGCTTTAAAGGGAAAGAAAGTATTGATATGTTTTAAAGTGGTTTCTTCAAGTTTTTTAAGCTATTTCATTTATTTATCCATACACATCTTTACAATATAAAATGTACTGATTGAATTAATAGTCATGATTTTAGCATCTCTGTTTAACAGAGACTGGGCAAGATTTAAATTCAGTATCTCAACCACTCATGAACATTGCTTACAAACTCAAAAAGCAGTGGAGGACCCATGACTTTTGGAAACAATTTTTTTCACGCTCAGAATTATTGAAGCATGGAACAAACTACCTACATTATATGTTAGCTGTTAGGATAGCTTTGTAAGTATTCTGTGGGTGCCAGTCTGCTGCATCCAGAGATTATATGATTGATTGTCTCTTGGACTACTACTACTACCAGAAATCATGATAGCCCCAAATACTTGATGCTATAGCCACCAAATTGGATATTACAGTTTTGGATACAGTTGTGCAGGAAAAAGAGGGGATGGTTAAAGCTGGAATTTCCTTAATCATAGGTCTACTTGATAAAACTTGCTACTAAACAAGTTACAGAGATGTAAACAAACCAACACTGGTTGTCAAGTGTTGGTAGGGGACAAACATTTACACACACACACACACACACGCGCACTTGTATATAATGGACTTCTTTGGTCAGTCCAGGCTATAGTAGAAGACACTTGCCCAAGGTGTCATGCAGTGGCACCTTGGGGGAAATGTCTCCTACTATAATGCCTTGTACTATAGTATCCTCTACTAAGTGTCTTCTACCATAGTGTCTTGGGCAGTGGAACTAAACCTGGAACCATGTGGTTGGGAAGCAAATTTCTTACCACACACCTACACCTGACGTGGAGGCACATGACCTAGTGGTTAGAGCAGCGGACTCGTGGTTGAGGGATCACAGGTTTGAATCTCAGGCCAGGCAATGTGTGTGTTTATGAGCGAAACACCTAAGCTCCACGTGGCTCTGGCAGAAGGTAATGGCAAACTTCTGCTGACTCTTTCCCCACAACTTTCTCTCACTCTTTCCTACTGCATCTAGCAGCTCACCTGTGACGGACTGGGCATCCTATCCAGGTATGGAACCTATATGCCAATGAAACTGGGGAAACTAGCCCTTATGAGCCAGGTATGGCTCAAGAAGGAACAAACAACAACAGCACACCTGATATAAACTTTTTCTTCTTAGACCAACTCATAGAATACTAAAATAATTTATTTATTGTAAACTAGACAAAATATACTTCTTAGGAATCAAAAGTAATTTTTTTTTGTTTTGTTTTATCTAAATATACTTTGATTTGACTGTTTGGTTTCTTATCTAGCTCCTTGTTTCCCCCTTTTTTTAATTCAGCGAAGATTCACAAAACTCAGAATAACAACAGAGAGTAATCTAGCACTATAGTAAATAATTACTCTACTTCTCTATTGATTACCTTTTTTCTTGTTTGTAAATTCAGATACACCTATAGCTATTTATCATAACTTTACTTTAATGGCAAGTTATCAAAAGTAGGTCAAGCAGTGAAGAGTAAATATTTGGAGGATGAAAGATACTAAAAGCTGGGAGATAATAAAATAATTGCTTCTATTTACTAAGAGTAAAAAAAAAAAAAGACAAAAATGTATGTATATAGGTACAGGTATGGTTGTGTGGTAAGAAGTTTGCTTCCCAACCACATGGTTCTGGGTTCAGTTCCACCACTGCGTGGCATCCTGGATGAGTGTCTTCTATTATAGTTCCAGGCAGACCAAAGCCTTGTCAGTGGATTTCATAGATGGAAACTGAAAGTTATCTGTTGTCGTCCTCGTCGTTTAACGTCCGCTTTCCATGCTAGCATGGGTTGAACGATTTGACTGAGGACTGGTGAAACCAGATGGCTACACCAGGTTCCAATCTGATTTGGCAGAGTTTATATATATATATATATATATATATATATATATATAATGGATAATAAGAGTGATTTACACCTGGTGGCTTACTGGTAAATCACTCATGAGGGATCAATGCTAGATGTGTCGAAACAATTGTTGTGATTAGTAATAAGTTCTCGTATATTCTATCTTCCGTCTTTCATTTGCCATATATGTGTGTGTGACTTTTTTTTTAATATTTTCCGTTGGTTGAGGGTAGGTACAGCTCATGAGGTTTGTGGGGCCTTTGAGATGGGTGACACTGATATGGTTGGTGTTGAGTGCGGATTTTGTTGGTTGAAGTCTGCAAGAAAAATGTAGCAGGAGGGAGTAAGGGGTGTGTGTGTGTGTGTGTGGAATTTTAGAGGATTGTAGTTCTAGGAACAAACGATGGCCTCAACAATTAGTGTGGAATCTGGGAGGATGGTGAGAGGAAGAGATGGTGTGCTGACTGAAGTGAATATGCAGATGGTTAGCCGAAATAGGGCAGATGGTATTGTTGTAGTAGTAGTAGTAGTAGCAGTGGTAGCAGCAGCAAGAGTAGTAGTAGTAGTAGTAGTAGTAGCAGTAGCAGCAGCAGCAGTAGTAGTAGTAGTAGTTGTTGTAGTAGTAGTAGCAGCAGCAACAGCGGTAGCAGCAGCAGCAGTAGTAGTAGTAGCAACAACAGTAGTAGTAGTAGTAGTAGTAGTAGTAGTAGTAGTAGTAGAAGCTGAGAGAAGAATCTGTAAATCAATGGTTATAGCATAATGGAGAAGCAATCTTTACCAAACAACCAATCATAAAATGGCTTTTGAATTTGTTCTCTATATCAGTATTTTTATGTTTGAAATTTGGTCAGAAATAAAATATTAATTTCCTCTCAGAATCATATAATAACTTTTTCCATTTATAAATATTTGCAACAGAGACAGTAATAACACCAAGAGGTAATATTTATCCCCACTTAAATGTGGATGTGCTGTTAGAACAAACTATACTGCAGTAGGTACCACGAGAGAACTTCTCATATTGGCTTTTGGTGCAAAACGCACTCAAGGACAGTTTAGGCATGGGTTTTGCTCTTCCAAATGCCAACCGCTTTACAGTGTGGACTAGCTGCTTTTTATACGGCACCAGCACTGGCAGGGTCACCAAGTAACTTGCAAGACAAAGAATATTTGAGAGAGGAAGGGGCATTGAAGGAGGTGGTCTTAGATGAGGAAAGGTTACAGTGTGACTGAGAGAGAAACATCAATAGCATATAAACAAGAGTACATTTTTGCACCAAAAGCCAATATGTGAGTTTCCCTCATGGTATCTACCACAGTATAGCTTGTTCTAACAGAACATCCATGTTTATGTGGGGATAAATCTTTTTGTTTTTGATTTTTAAAAAGCATCCAGTTCAGGAGTAAATTTGATTGGCACTTTTTAAAAAAAAATTTTGATTAACATGACTTGTAGATATAATAACTTTAAGCATAGACTATAATGTTACAATGATATTAGGTCTCAACCAACTGGTTAGGTCTGACCAATGAGAGAAGCTCTAAGTGATCACTCAACCTGTTAGAAATATCAAATAAATCTGTGAACGACATCTTACTATCTTTAATAAGAGCAAGAAAATATCATCATCATCATCATCATCATTTAATGTCTGTTGTCCATGCTGGCATGGGTTGGACAATTTGACCAGAGCTGGCAGCTGGGGAACTGCACCAGGCTCCAGCCTGATTTGGCATGGTTTCTATAGCTGGATGCCCTTCCTAACACCAACTACTTTACAGAGTGTGCTGGGAACTGCATGGGCACTTTTATGTGACACTGCATAGGCACGTTTATGTGACACTGCATAGGCACTTTTGCGTGACACTGCATGAGTGCTTTTGCATGACACCACACAGGTGCTTTTATGTGGAAATCCAAGACACAATGTTTGACTCTGAGATTGGATGGCCATAACTGGAATGCCTTTGATCATAGGTTTTTGTACATTTGTTTATAAACACTAAAAACCAGAGGGTCTTAGACACTTTCTAAAATTTATGCTGAGAATTCTGTTTTTATTTCAATTTTACTATACTAGATGATTCAATGGGAGACATTCTGAACAATGGGAGGTTAAGAAATTTGCTTCCTGACTATATACTTCTGGGTTCAATCTCACTGTGCAGTATTTTACTAAAGCTTCCGGTTGACCAAAGACTTGTCAGTGGAGTTTGATTGACCTGTCAGATGAGAGACAGTTCCTGTTCTTGGGTGGAATATATAATTTGTTGCTTGGTCTAATACCACCACTATGACCACCACGACCACCATCTGCAAGCATTTAAACAAGGTCTCAAAGTCTGAGAATAACTTCACCATTTCCTTCCACATGTCTCAGCACCCTTAGAAATGATGATGGAAAACTGTTCTTCCTCTGACATTTTTGACTGCAAGAAAAAAGAAAAACCCCACTGTCGTTGGTAAATCTGCTATATTAAAAGCTATTACTTTTGGATTAATCTTAATAATGGCTATGGGTACAATTTAATCATAGGGCATTTAAGGATATCATCAATTTACATCTTTGTTCATCTGTGTGTGATTGTGTGTGTGTGTATGTGTGCACATAAGCCTGCTTGCTTCCTATATGGTAAGTTCTGTAACCCATTTTAACATAAAGGCATCTGTTGAAGACTTTGTCTTTAGAAAATGTATCTGGAACAAAATCAATTCACTAAAATGTATTTCCTTCCAGGAATTCAACTACAGAAGTTGGATTCAGTTTTGACATTTTATCTCTACTTTAAATTGTTGCTGTTTGCTGTAGGAAATTGTTCCTATACATATATGCGGGTGTCGCTTTGTGGTAAGAAGTTTACTTTCCAATCACATGGTTCTGGGTTCAGTCCCATTGAGTGGCACCTTGGGAAAACATCTTCTACTATAGCCCCAGACTAATCAAAGCCTTGTGAGTGGATTTGGTAAACAGAAACTGAAAGAAGCACACACACACACACACACACACACACACACACACACACACAAACACACACACACATGTATGTATAAGTATGTATCTATGTGTGTGTGTGTGTGTGTGTGTTTGTGTATTTGTGTTTGTTCCTCACCACTTTGACAGCCAGTGTTGGTTTATTTATATCCCTGTAACTTAGCAATTTGACATTTTAAGACTGATAGAATAATACAGGCTTCAAAAAAAAAAAAAAAAAAATGAATACTGTAGTCAATTCATTTAGCTAAAGACCTTCAAGGTAGTGCCCCAACATGACCGCAATCCAATGACTAAAGCAAGTAGAAGATAAAAGAAAAAGATTATGATACCTTTCTTTAGCTAAATGGAGTGACCCATTTGAAAGTTAACTATGTTGGCCATGCACGCAACACAACATTGGTAGCAGACTATGACTTTTACTCCTTACTTGCTAATTGCCATCTAATAGACTCAAGACTTCCAAACCATTTATAGTCCGACTGATCTAAATAATATTTATTACACAAATAAATTTAGTGCATGCTGCATTTAATTTTCTTCAATTATTTCCTGATATACTTTAATTAATTGAGTGTGGTAACTTGATAAATTTGGTATTTCTGCTGTGCGTTTGACTTCTGTACATTTTTCAGAAAATAGAATAATTTACTCTGTCATCGTCAACGACATTAAAATTACAAGGTTATTAATTACTTATTTATTTCTGTGCAAGTTAGAAACAGTTGTAGTTATTTCGGTTATAATTGATTAAATATGCTGTTTTTTTAAGTCATTATCAGAAGACAGGATGAAAGATCAGCAAGTAAATATTATTCTTTTCTACTCTGGGCACAAGACCCAAAATTTTGGGGGAGGGGGCAGTCAATTAGATCGACTCCAGTACGCAACTGGTACTTAATTTATTGACCCCCAAAGGATGAAAGGCAAAGTCGACTTCGACTGAATTTGAACTCAGAACGTAAAGACAGACGAAATACCGCTAAACATTTCACCCAGTGTTCTAACATTTCTTATTCTGCTGAGGTCAACATTACCTTTCTTTCTTTTGGGGTTAATAAAATAAGTACCAGTTGAACATTGGGGGTCGATGTAATTGACTTACTCCTTCCCTCACCTTTCGTACTTTCTGGGTTGATAAAATAAGTACCAGTGGATCACTGGGGTTGATGTAATCAACTTATTCCCTCCCCCAAATTGCTGGCCTTGTGCCAAAATTTGAAACTATTGTTGTTGTTGTTGTTGCTTTTTTTGTTAGTGTTTGTATTTTATTTCTTACATTTTTTTTTTTAAAATTTCAGATAAAAGACTGTGTGGTCAAGTGAATTCGATAGTACACTTCCCTGGCACATAAAAGTTCAATTTTTTTTAAAGCTAAACTTTTGTCAACTTTTGGCGTTGTGGTTATACACTTCGAAGTAAAAGCTGTTTCTACATTATTCGTATTTCACATGACGAGACTGTGAAGAAAGTTCAAATATGGGGAAGAACTCTAAGAAAAATCAAAGTTTATCGAAACCTCCAGTTGAAATCCAGCATGATGATTACGTCGATGCATTTATTCCAACACCACCGGATGGTGGTTGGGGATGGGTCATTGTAGTAGCTTCTCTCCTCAGCAACGTTATTGTTGATGGAGTTGCTTACTCTTTTGGTGTTTTCTTTGATGAATTTGTTAATTATTTCAATGAATCAAGAAGCAAGACCTCTTTAATAGGATCTGTACTAGCTGGTACCTACCTCTGTGCAGGTAAGTCGATCTTTATCCCTTTTGCATTCAGATTACTCTCTCAAATGTAAAGTTTATCAATTCTTATTGATTTGAATTAATCATGCATTGTCTCATAGCTTCAACATTTCAATGATGTGACTGCTTATTTTTAGAATGAAAGTAAACAAACAAAGTTTGTTTTTAGAAGCGTTGAGATGTATTGTAAGATACAGAAATAAATTTTTTATTCTCAAACGCGTGATAATGCTATAAATAGCATGATCAGGATAAATTACCCATACATTGCAGAAAAATATGTTACTGGCCAGCCATTAGACTCGAACTCACATCTCTGTGATTACGCGTCAAGTGTTTTACCATTAAACTAAACTGCCCAGCAACGAATTCTTCTGCAGACATGTAATTTTTGACCCAACATAAAAAAAAATTAATTAAGCACTAGGGTCGATTTGTTCAACTAAAATTCTTCAAGGTGGTGCCCCAGCATAGCCACAGTTTAATGACTGAAGCAAGTAAAACATAAAAGGTATATGTATGTGTGTGTGTGCATGTGCACATGTGCGCATACGTGTGTGTTTTTTTGTGTTTGTGTTCACCATTGGTTGACTACCTGTGTTGGTTTGCTTATGTTCCTGTAACTTAGCAGTTCAGCAAAAGTGACTGATAGAATAGGTACCAGACTTTAAAAAGAAAAAAAGAAAAGAAATGTACTGGGGTTGATTTACTTAACTAAGAACTTCAAGGTAATGCTCCAGCATGGTCTTAGTCCATGAAACAAGTAAAAATTAAAAAAATTAAAAAATGGATAGTCCATTTAACTTTAAATAATGTGAAAAATATTTCTGATGATATTCATATCTAAATTAAATTTTAACCAATTTATTTCATGATGGCTTAACAAATTTGTGTTGTAATCATAAGAGAACTTGATAATCTATTATTCAAAGTTGTTTTTTTGCTCTAAGTGAACTTTTCTTTTAGGTCAGTTCCAATTACTTCGGTTTATATCGTCCTTTGCCTTTTTCTAATTTTTTAAAAAACATTTTTTTTTAAACATGTCTTAAAACTACAGTTCACTTCCTGTCACCAATTTTAATTTCACATTCAAATCTCATCAAACTTTTTTATGTCTTGTAACACTTTGTGTCACTAATCTCCAATTAACTTCTGTTATCACTTCCTAGGGTTAAAATTTCCCACCATCAAATCACATTAATTTCATCCAACATTACACACACCCCACCTCTCTCCTCCCAGACAGTATCCATTTACTGGGAAATGCACGCTCGTGCACTACATATCTATCCTTGTTTTTTTCAAAGACACACCCACCTATTGTGAAGCTATCTGCTATGATATCACGGCTCTGACTGTGAAAAGCTACCAGGTCATCTTAATGCAGTGGTTCTTAAACTCTTTTCATTGTCTTACCCCCTAAGACTCTCCAGGGTATTACCATGACCCCTATAATAAATTTTGTAATGGTCTTGGAATGCAAAGTGCCATGGGAGTAACAGCTGGAGTGAAGGCATATTCAATCATGATACTGCTAGCAGCTGCAGTACATGACACTGCAATACATCAATTCACCTGCAATGCAATACTCAAATTATATGAAATAAATTACTTTCTCCCAAACCCTCTGTCACCCCCTCCTTCCCTGAGAAATCCTAAACGACCCCCAGATTAAGAACTGCTGTCTTAATGACTTAACTAGTTCAACCTGACTCTTTCTACAGTCTTTGGGTTTGGGACTTTACATATTTGCTCCAGGTAATTATTTAATGTACTGAGTATACTGCAGGTGTTTCTTCACAGTTTGACAATGTCCAGAGATCAATGATGATGATAGTGATGTCAAACAAAACATTATATAAAAAAAATCTTCAGACTAAAACAAACACTAATTGATGATGGTTATATAAACAAACCAGTGGACCAAAGCACAGAGCAATACAAAATCAAATACAGCACAATATACATACATATGATATTATATCTATTAAAATATCAGAAATAAACAAACTACTCATAAAGTGTTCTACATAAATAAAACTCACATGTATATAGATGCAAGCATACACACACACACACATACATATATGTGTGTATGTGTGTGTATATATATATATATATATATATATATATATATATATATATATATATATATATATATAGATAGATAGATAGATGTATAGATACATGCATACATGTTTCCTTATATATGCATGTATTCATATACATATATATATATGTATATGCATATGCACACACACAATATACATAATTGGGGAAGTTTGTTTGTTTTTATGTTTATCTTCTCCTCTCTTTCTTTTGTATGTAACTATTTCTGTTCTCTGCTGCCAATACAGTGCTGAATCTCTATTTTGCTATTCCATCATTCATTTTGCTCCTCATTGAAATTTTTGTAACTTCTATTTGTCTTTTTCCTTCACTTTGCTCTCTTTAATTCCCTTTCTGTCTCCCTTTATTACATACTTCCCCTTCTCTCTCTCTCTCTCTCTCTCTCTCTCATACTATCAATACTTTCTCTGCATTCCCTTATCTTTCTCTCTCTCTTCAGAATTCAGTTGCAAATGCAACAGTTTTAGCAGAAGACTTGATTGATGTAGTGCTGTTGCTCATTAAATAAATAACCACTAATTTTTAATTATCTTAGGCAAGAAGATAAATTTTGTGAATGCAAGTTCCAACGAGGGTCATGACCCCATGTAGTCTTTAAAAATTTTTTTAAAAAGAAATTTGTTTTCAAATGATGTTGGCATCTGTAAAGCCACAAGGAAAATATAAAAAAAGGTGGGCTTTCTGTATGCATACATAAGATTCACTTTAGCCAACTTGAAATATAATCTTAGTAAATAACAAAGTGAAATCATTTAAGTTGAGAGAGAGATGAAAAGTGATAAAGAGTAGAAAGTATGAATATGACATTGTGTGACGGGCATAGACATATACTGCTAATAAGAGGCATTGTAATTTCTGCACAAACAAGAGCTTAACCATACTACTAAAGAACCAGTTCACTAGAAACACAGTTTACAGATATCTTTTTGTTGTAAACAAATACATGAAAACTCACTGACACTATAAACAAAGAAATAACCTACATATTGCCAAACGTATAACTTTATCTACCAAACTTATAGTCCCAGATCTATTATAATGCATTAAACTTAAATTTCCTAATTAATATTGGCTACTAATTTCTATTTTAATATAATATCTTAGTTAATCTATTTCATCTGAACACTAATTTATTTTTACTTTCTAAAACCATCTATCCTTGAATTTCAACTCTATTCTAGATTGAATAACACATTTTCAAATTGCTTAAGCAAAGATTTTCTCCAACACACTCTCTACTTAAATTTCAGCCTCTAATTCTTTAGCTGTTATATTTTTACTGAAATACACTGATTTTGTTTCACTTAATTTTGAGAGTAGTGAAAATTTCTTTTGTAAAATGACATTGGCAGTATAAAACTGATGTAGGGCAGTGAGCTAGCAGAATTGTTAGCATGCATAAGGTGACGAGCTGGCAGAAACGTTGGTAAGGCGGCGAGCTGGCAGAAATGTTAGCACGCCGGGTGAAATGCTTAGCGGTATTTCGTCTGCCGTTACGTTCTGAGTTCAAGTTCTGCTGAGGTCGACTTTGCCTTTCATCCTTTCGGGGTTGATAAATTAAGTACCAGTTATACACTGGGGTCAATGTAATCGACTTAACCCCTTTGTCTGTCCTTGTTTGGATCTCATCAAACAGCGAACTCATGTAAGCATGGAAGATGAACATTATTGATGGTGATGATGATCTACTTCTTTATAATCTACTTATATATCTTTAGCCTCAACCTTTTATACCATCTAACTTTTACCATTTTTTTCTTTCTCTTTCAAACTTTTTCAACCTACCAACGTCTAAGCTATATCTAGATCTTAGTTATTCTGTTTTAGCTACAAAATTCCTCTCTATTCATCTTTATTTCTTTCTTAAAATTCAATGATGATTTTTCTCATTGTAGGTTTTAAGAAAAAAATATTTGAAGTAGAATATTTTAACTGAAGGTGTTATTCTCCTTTTTCCTGAAACTACTCCTACTTCAATCAAAATTACAATTATTTTAGACCAGTGTTGATATATTTTTAGATCGTAACCTTTAATATTTCAATCTCTCTTCTATTGATTCATCATATTCTAACTTTAATATTAATTCCCATGGTAAGGTGGTGAGCTAGCAGAATTGTTAGCATGCTGGGCAAAAGGCTTAGTGGAATTTCTTTTGTCTTTACATTCTGAGTTCAAATTCTGCTAAGGTCAACTGTCTTTCATCATTTTGAGGGTAATAAAAATAAGTACCAGTTGAGCACAGGGGTCAATATAATTTCTGGACTCTTGCCAAAATTTGAAACTAATATTAATTCAATTTATTGTGGCAAGCTGGCTGAATCATTAGCATCATGGCATTTTGTTTATCTTTGTGTTGTGAGTTCAAATTCTGCCAAGGTTGGCTTTGTCTTTCATCTTTTCAGGATTGATCAAACAAGTTCCAGTTGAGTACTGGGGCCAATGTAATCAACTAGCCCCCTTCCTCAAAATGTCAAGCCTTGTGCCTATAGTAGAAAGGAATATTAATTCTTATTTTCAGGCTTTTTATGTTCTGAGTTCAAATTCCACTGAGGTCAACTTTGCCTTTCATCCTTTCAGCATTGATTAAATAAGCACTACTCTTGTATTAGGGTTGATGTAATCAACTTGCCTGTTCCCTCAAAATTCCTGCTCTTATGCTTAGAGTAGAGACGATACTAATTCCCATCATTATACCATTTTTTTTTTAAATGGAAGGGCATGCTGAAAAGTTCCGGGCTTTAAGGGTATCACGAAAGGCCCGGTTGGTGGCCTAGCCTTCCAAGTCCTTTTACAGGGCTTAGAAAAACTGAAGGACTCCTGCAATAAGTGTGTGAATCTGAGAGGGGAATATGTTGAATAAAATCATAATTAACTGATCCTCCCTTCCAGCATCCCGTTGTACATTTACATTGTTTAGATATCCATTTATCCTTATTTTCTTTCCCTCTGCTTAAAACAAAAATCCTTTCCCAATAGACCCCTGAATTCATCCCAAAGTCTACAAATGTTTAAAGTTATATAAAATTCCCAAAGACAACCAACTGAATTAATTTTAAGTTTTTATAAATCTAAATATGAGAGAATTTATTACATTCTGTAAAATAAATAAATGTGCCCTTTTAAAGCCTAGCCAGGCTCATGGGCCCGGTTTCTCGGATTCAATCGTGTATGTGTTCCCCAGCTAGACGGCACACCAGTCCATCGCACCGTTACTCATTTTTGCCAGCTGAGTGGACTGGAGCAACGTGAAATGAAGTGTTTTGCTCAAGAACACAACGCATCGCCCGGTCCAGGAATCGAAACCACAATCTTACGATCATGATGCTGACACCTTAACCACTAGGCCACGCACCTCCACTATTACACTCTGTAGTCTATTCTAAATTAGTTTAATTAGGAACTCAAAGTACCCAAATATTATTTCATTTGATAAAGTTTTAAAATCATTTATTATTTCATTCAATGAAAATTAGTGATGACTGTGTGATTAAAAAGCTCACTTTGTAACCATGTAGTTTCAAGTTCAGTCCCACAGCATGGTACCTTGGTCAAGTGGGTCCAACTATAACTTTGGGCTCACTAATACCTTGTGAGTGAATTTGGTAGATAGAAACTGGAGGAAGCCTGTCATATATGTATGTGTGTCTTTATGGTTGTGTTGAGTTTGTCCTCTACCACCGTTTGATAGAGGTGTTGGTTTGTTTACATCCCTGTAGCTTAGCAGCTCAACAAAAGAGACTGATATAACAAGTACCAGATATAAAAAAATAAATACTGGGTTCAATTTGTTAAAATAAACCCTTCAGGGTAATGGCCCAGCATGACTGCAGTCCAATGATTGAAACGAGTAAAAGATAGAAGATTGTTCTTTTTTTTTTTAATTCACTATACAAACAAGAAAATAATTTCCCCCTTTCCACTGAACTCTCTTTAAAACATCAGTTATATAAGCATCTGATGGATCAGAAAGTAAACAATCTTAGTTCTTTTATGTTTGTCTCTACATGTACACTTTTCCCATTAATCAATGGATTTCTTCTTCATTTGAAACCAAACCTAATTTTTTTTTTTTTCGCTCTTTTTTCTTTTCTCTTCTCTCCCAATCTTTATATCACCCCTGCTTCATCGTCCTCTTTTTCACTCACTTTCTCCAACAAAAC
>NC_142947.1:14551939-14569439 GCF_046866305.1 Octopus bimaculoides
TTTTGTTTGTTTTCTTTCCACAGGCCCTATTGTTAGTGCCTTTACAAATCGCTTTGGTTGCCGTCCTGTAGCAGTGGTTGGAAGCTTCATTGGTGCATTTGCCTTCCTACTGTCTACACTTTCTCCCAATATAGACACAATGATTGTATTTTATGGAGGTTTTGGAGGTAAATACAAAGTTTTCTTTTTCTTTTTTTTTATAGTCCATTTATCAGAACAGGTAAAACACTGACTTTCTGGACACTGATGGTCTGGCACTTCCTATAATTTGCAGTAATTTACAAGCAGGAACTTCAAATTCCCACAGCCACCACACTAGTTTACTGGTATTCCACACAGGCTAGTTGCCTTGCACAGTAGAGTATTAATAAAACTGTATCATTTATACTAATGTAGAGGACCTGTAGTGGAGGTGCGTGGCTTAGTGCTTAGGGTGTTGGACTCTGATTGCAAGATTGTGGTTTTGATTCCTGGACCAAGTTTTGTGTTGTGTTCTTGAGCAAAACACTTCATTTCATGTTGCTCCAGTCCACTCAGCTGGTAAAAATGAGTAATCCTGTGACAGACTGGTGTCCTGTTCCTGGTGGAGAACATATACACCATGGAAACCTGGAAATCAGTTCTATGATTCTACATGACTCGGGGAGGAACTTCACTTTTTTTACTACAAAATCTGTATTTCATTGAATTATTTAAGTGAGTTTAATATTTGTTTAATTTAGGGTTGACCCAGGTGACCACCTCTGGTTCGGAAAAATCAGTAATCTAGAAAGACTTTGGAACCAAAGGCTTGGGTTCCAGAAAATCCATGTTGTACTTGTACAACAATTAATCTTAATCTGGAAAAGCATATTTGATATTGTTATTTTGCTATAAAATGGCATTATACTTAATTCCATTATTTATACAAGGGTGTGCTGAAAAATTCCTGGCTTTGGGTAAGCAAAAATACAGGCAGATCAGTTAAATATGATTTTATTGAACATATTCCCCCTCTCATATTCTCACTTATTGGAGTGGTCTTTCCATTTTTCTAAGCCCTGTAAAAGAACTTGGAAGGTTGGACCTCCAACCAGGCCTTTTACGAAACACTCAAAGCCAGGAACTTTTCAGTACTCCCTCATATTTGTGAGAATGAGTAAAGTATTCTGTATGAGAAATTAAGTATTCTTGTAATATTTAACCAAAACAAAATAGGTAAAGTAAAATGAAATAGATAAAGGCTGTTAGATAGAAAGCTCTGAGGTAAAAAAATACCTTTTCAATTCCTGTTTCTATATTTATATTATGAAAGTTTTGTTATTTTTTTTTTTAACCAGATGAATGTAAATATTTTTTTTATTCCTATCTTTCAGGATTTGGTTTAGGTCTCATTTATCTACCTTCTATTGTAAGTGTTGGCTACTATTTTGACAGAAAACGAGCAATTGCTACTGGCATTGCCGTGTGTGGTTCTGGAGTTGGCACTTTCATATTTGCTCCTCTCGGAGGTTATTTGCTTGAACAATATGATTGGAAAAACTCTTTGTATATTGTTGCTGGTCTCATCCTAAATGGTGCTGTGTGTGCAATGTTAATGAGACCACTTGAAGTTCCGCGGAAGAAAGGTTTAAAGAAAAATGTACCCCCACGGGAAAAAAATATGATTGACAGAATCAAAGAACAGACAAAACGAACTCGATTAGATTCTGAGCCGAGTATAGTCGATGATGTTAAAACTATTGATGCAACAAATAGTTTATTTCAGAAAGTACAATTAGCAAAACTCCAGCGTGAGAACCAACTGAATGAAGATGAGTCCGAATTAGGTTCATTGCCAAGTACTATATTTTTAAAACGCCAAGACAGTGAACAGACACGACCCAAAAAACTTTCCTTGTCTGATCGAGGTGATACATTTAGTAAATCAAGTACGCCAACTGACCTGCCAAAAATTGTTGTCCACGATCCTGTATCAAAGTCACCATCTCCTGACTCAGAAACTTCAGTTGCAAATGAAACTTCTCAGAACCCCCAAGAGAACACTGCCAGTTCCACACGATCTCTAAAGAAACAAGACTCAGAAACGACTAACTCCACCAAATCACATTCAAAACGAAAGTCATCACAGAAAAGAAGAGAATCTGATGAAGTAAGTGTGACACCTTCTATCAGTACTCCTGTAACTCCCGTGACACCAGAGGATTGTGTTATTAATCCAGAGCAGTTTACAGACCTGAATAGCAGTAGCCAATCAAAGCGTCACAGTACCTCCAACAGACTTGCCATAGCTAGTTTACCAAATGGACTTCAGGCTGATACCAAGGATCCTAGTAGGCCCCTCCTCGGAGATGTCCACAAGAATCTTGTTATGAAGCAGAACAGAGATGGAACGAAGGAGTATTGGCACCGCTCATCTGAATTTGCCGGTAAGTTCCGTGGTCGCCGCTCCAGTGAACAACCTTGTAAATCAGAAAGAAGACCTAGTGAATTCATGCTAAGATTCCAGCGCCGCTTCAGTGAATATCCAGGTAAGAAAATATTCTCTATTACTTTTCATTATTCTACACTCATTTGCATAAAAATGCCTGACTGATATCTGTTTTAAGCAGATGTATTTCACTATATTTTTTTTCTGTTGAGCTGAAGAATCCTTTTCATTGATATATATTCTTTGTTTTATACAATCCTTGTGACATGAGACAAGAATTTTGATGAAATTAGTATGTTATGCTTTTATATTATCTTCTCTCCAAATTATTTCTTCTTCTAATATGCAAATGTGTAGATATACCTCTATGTTTTACATAAGTCTTCATTTCTACTCTTTTTAGTTCATGTATGTCTTTTGTAGTGTCTTCACTTCATAAAATTCCTACTTTCCTCAATTCTTTCTCGATTAAATTTAAAATATAATCTTATGATTAAATATCCTCATTAAAATTGACACAATTTTGTCTTTAAACTTAACCTTCTTATCACCTTTTGGACATTTATGATAAAACTTTTTCAGAAGTATTTCATGCTATTATTCCCCAATTCAGCAAGGATCAAAATGATATCAAATACGATACAAAATAGTAAAATGAATATTATTGTTTTTAAAAACGAAGTACAGAGAAGCTCGCCATTGTTGCACATATATACCATCTATATTTTTTACCTGCATAAAACATAAATTTTATCAGTTTTTTTAATGTATTACTTCATATTTTCATCTTGTTTTTGTTTTCATTAAATATATTTTACCATTTAAACAATAGAATATATTTGATATAGATATATTTAATGAAGATAATAAAGTTTACACAATAACAATAAATTCTGAGGATATCATATTCCCCTAACAATAAATTTAGAGGAAATATCCCCCTAATTTACATAATTACTACTATTTCTTTCAGATTACAATAGATTGTCAAAAATACATGAAAAGTTTCACATTTCAGTTTTAGAATAAATACCCTACTCATTTAATATAAGTCCCTATATATATATATATATATATATATATATATATATATATATATATATATATATATATATATATATATATATATATATATATATATATATATATATATATATATATATATATATATATATATATATATATATATATATATATATATATATATATATATATATATATATATATATATATATATATATATATATATATATATATATATATATATATATATATATATATATATATATATATATATATATATATATATATATATATATATATATATATATATATGATATTATTTATACAATATTTATTTATTAAAGCTAAAAAGTTTTGATTACTGATCAGGGTAACCTCTTTCCTTAAATGCATGGAAAATTCTCATTTCAATTTTAGAATAAATTCCCTGTTTTGCTCAATATACATACATACATACATACATACATACATATATATATATATCATCATCATCATCATCATCGTTTAATGTATATATATATATATATATATATATATATATATATATATATGTGTGTAGGTATACATATGCGAATACATGCATGCATGTATGTGAATAGATGCACACTCTTGGGTATATGCATCAACAGTCGAAGCAACACACCAACCCGGCCATGTATTTACAAACACTGAGAACTCTCTTAACTAAAAAAAAGTCTCGTTGCTTTGTTAGTGGCTGGCTTAAACTCACTCAAGAAGAACTTAAATAAAACTTAAAGAAGAATCAAACACACACACACACATGCAATTAGTTATAATTGCAACTTTCAATTTCGCTTAACCTCTTCAAGAAGTGAAAAAGAGGTTTCTTTCTGATGTTCATAAAAAAATCTATGATGGAAATCTTCATTATTATTATTGTTATTAAGGTGGTGAGCTGGCAGAGCCATTAGCATACTAAACAAAATGCTTAGTGGCATTTCCGCCCATCATTACGCCTAATACCTATCTTTACGTTTTGAATTCGAATTCCACTGAGGTTGACTTTGCTTTTTATCCTTTCAGGGTTGATAAATTAAGTATCTATGGAGCACTGGGGTCGATGTCATTGACTAGCTCCCTTCCCTCAAATCTCAGTCCTTTGTTCCAAAATTTGAAACCATTATTATTATTATCATTATTATTATTATTATTATTATTATTATTATTATTATTATTATTGTTATTTTGTCACTGAGAGGCTTTGTATGACCTCTCACTAACAAATTAATGGATACACTCTACACAATTGTGTAGTGAACCCTCATTTGAACTATGGGTTTCCCAGATCTGTACTGAGCAGATTTCATGTTTCTGTGTGTCTGTGTGTATATATATATATATGTGTGTATATCATATATATATATCATATATAGGATATATATATATATATATTTATATATATATATATATATATATATATGTATATCATATATATATATCATATATAGAATATATATATATATATATTTATATATATATATATATATATATATATATATATATATATATATATATAGATATATGATATTATGACCGTTGACTGAACACTATTCAATTTTTTTTCTCCGTGTTTTTCTCCTTGTCTCCGTATTCTTTCTGTTGAAGAGCGTAGCTCGAAACGTCAAAGACTTTCCGTATTCCCGAGCGTCATACTAATATATACTTTTGTTATTTACACCACCTGTCCTCGTCTGTTGTTATTATTTGTATATTCTCCCATATATATATATATATATATATATATATATATATATATATATATATATATATATGCATATATATATTATATAATATAAAAACAGGGAATATATGTATATCTAAAAACTTGAAAGGAGAAATTAGATTATCCCAGATAGTAATCAAAATTGTTCAGCTGTAACATGTAATAAACATATATATTAGTCTACTATGTTATTAACTCATATGAAATTAATTGCTTAAGATTATATTATACTCTCATATATATATATATATATATATATATATATATATATATTATTTTTAGGATGATACCTAGTATTATATTATTTTCTGAAATTGTTTGTAAGTATTATTATAGTAGCTATACTAGTTTGTAATTAATTTATCATACATGACTGTTAGTTTAGATTAGTGGCTTTTAATGATAAAACAAACTTTGATAGAAGTAATGGCGATCTTATGATATTTGTACATATAAGATGGTGCACAAAGTGAATCAAACTCTACTGAATCAATATGAAATGTATAGAAATGATGTTTGGTAATTGGCAATCCATTTTATTTTTGTATATCCATATGTTTCAATCTGGCCATTAGATGTTATATATCATCATCATCATCATCATCATCATCGTTTAACGTCCGCTTTCCATGCTAGCATGGGTTGGACGATTTGACTGAGGACTGGTGAAACCGGATGGCAACACCAGGCTCCAGTCTGATTTGGCAGAGTTTCTACAGCTGGATGCCCTTCCTAACGCCAACCACTCAGAGAGTGTATATATATATATATATATATATATATTTATATCTTGTGTCTGTGTTCAACATACAAACTCACATAAAGAATCATGCAAACCAAAACCAAAACTGAAATATATATATATATATATATATATATATATATATATGTACACACACACACACACACACACATATGTATATGACATTTGACACCAGACATTTTAATCTCTCTCTCTCTCTCTCTCTCTCTCTCTTTCTTTCTTTCTTTCTCTCTCTCTCTCTCTCTCTCTCTCTCTCTCTCTCAATCCAAAGATCAGTCATACAAGAAAGGACTCAATGTATTTTAAGATAATCAATTTCATTCTGAATATTAGTCTCATGACAAGAAACAGTCATACCGTCTTTGAGCTTTATATTCTTTCTACTTCACTCTGTCTCTCTCTTTCTTTCTTTCTCTCCCTCTTTCTCTGTTTATATGTGTAAACATCTAGTTATGTTTGTATGTATGTGTAATGTCTCTCCTCTCTTTCTCTCTATCTATCTATCTGCCTGTTTGTTTTCCTGTCTATCTATCTTTCTATCTATGCATATATTTCTATGTGCACATGTGTGTGTGTATGTGTGTTTGCCTCTAGTGCCAAAACCTACAGTACCCAAAACAAGTTGAACATCTGGTCATCTGTTCCAAATTATCAGCTTCCAAACAACCATGTCCATATGTCTCATCCCAATTTAGTATATATCAATTTTATTCCATTGCTGTTTATTTGTTTCCGTTTCATTTTGATTCAATGATTTGTTTCACTTGGGTTGCCATCTTATATGTACAAAGAACAAAAGGTCACTGTACTTAATTAATTAATAAATGAGTGGTGATAAAAATTAAGAAGTATACTGACTGAAATAGTGATTCATGTTTTATACACTTGATAATTTTATGCCTACAAATATTTTCATGTTATTTTCTTTTAAGAAAATATGAAACAGAATGAATCAATTACTTAACAATTTTTAATTATGTAAATTAACTTGAAGGAGGTGGGGGCTAACTAAAGTGATATTCTTAATTAAAATCATTGAGTTTCATATCTGTGATATTTAGCAGATCTAGTAATAACAATTGGGATGTAAAAAAATCTGTCATATTTTCTAGCATACAAGTATAACATACAGTATAGTGTGTCGTGTAGACATGTTGTGTAAGCAATCAAACATTGTCACTATCTTTCTAAATCCTGCTGCATTTCACATGGAATTTTTGGTCCTCCAAAGTTGTCTTGGTGTATAAGCTGACCTACCCTTCTTTGGCTGTAAATTTTGGTCTGAAAAATTCAACTTGTATGCTGAAAAATATGGTAACAATTTATACTGATTTCAAACGTTGAGTCATAATTTTTTTTTTAGTAATTGATTCATCCCTGTTAACTTTTGGTAAAAGGGAATTGTTGCCAAAATATATGCTTTGCAGAAGAAAAGTTGCTAAGAATAATTTCATTAAATGAAATATGTATCATCATTATCATATATGTATATATATATATTTGCTTTAGCTAATAGAATTAATGCTTTTAACTATATCATCAATGCAACGAAAAACCTAAATTATTTAATTCTTTCTAATATTTTTTTGGTCTCTCATCAAATTATGCCATAAAGTAAAAAAAAAACAAATAATAAATGCTCTATGAGTCATATTGGTACAGTAGATAAACAAATAACTAAATAAAACGTTTTATATCTATGTGCCTTATTAATTTTATGCTATTCCATTTTAGCAGTTTTTCAGGCTGTTAAAATGATTTGTCAAATGCTATTATTTTGCTTTGCTACACCAGTTTTTTGGTTAGGCAATTTCAGAACATTTTGTGAACTCATTCTTAAACTCCTCTTTTAAAACATTTGAAATATTTTTGGAATGTCATTTAAATATTCTTATGGTTAAAATAGTACATCATTATTTTTCCAGTTTCTTTCCAGCCTGATCTGTTTAATTAGGTTTACCTCTCAGCAGCAGTTTATCCTACTTAGATAAATCTTAATTACCATTACAAATGATTTCTTTTTTTATGTATAGGTTGACCTTATTAAATAATATAAATGTAGTTTTTTTACTATCTCATTATTTTTTTTTCTTAGATACATATTATACACCCATCTAATCAAATTCAAACAGTTTATTTCAACTTGTTGTTCCTTATTATATGTTATATAATCATTTTGTTGTTAGGCACAGGTTTGGCTGTGTGGGAAGAAGCTTGCTTCCCAACCACATGGTTCCAGGTTCATTCCAACTGCATGGCACCTTACACAGGTGTCTACTACTATAGCATCAAGTCAACCAAAGCCCTGTGAGTGGATTTAGTAGACAGAAACTGTAAACCTTTCGAATATATATATATATATATATATATATATATATATATATATATATATGCATATGTATAATTAAAGTGTACAGTATTATATACTCATCACGGCTGATCTTACCAATCAGTTTCACAGTGGGGTACAACAGAGTATTAGATAACAATCCGATTATATAATCCTACACACATCAGAGATAGCTGATATGAAATGAAATATGGTGACTGCCATATATGTTTCTGTGTGTTTTTGTGTCTGTGTTTGTCCCCCAATACTGCTTGGCAACCAGTGAGGGTGTGTTTAAGTCACCGTAACTTAGCAATTTGGTAAAAGATACCAATAGAATAAGTACTAGGCTCTAGGCTTAACAAATAAATCTTGCAATTGTGAGTACAACACCCTAGCCACTATACATGTGTGTGTGTGTGTTTATGCCTGTTGTCTGAGCAATGTGAAATGAAGTGCTTTGCTCAAGAACACAATGCAATGCCCGGTCTGGGAATTGAACCCACAATCTTGCAATTGTGAGTGCAACACCCTAGCCACTATACATGTGTGTGTGTGTGTGTGTGTGTTTATGTCTGTTGTTTGTGTTTGTGTCCCCCACCCATTTAACAACCAGTGTTGGGTTGTTGGGTTGTTTACATTCCTGAAACTTCGTGGTTCATCAAAATAGAACAATAGAATAAGTACCAGACTTTAAAATAAATAAGTCCCAGGGTCGTTCTATTTGACTAAAAGCCTTCAAGGTGGTGCCTCAGCATGGCTGCAGTCCAATGTCTGAAACAAAACGAAACAAAACAAAAAACAAAAAATTTCCAGGTGAAGACTCCAATCCCAGTAACTTTATCACTATCATATTTTTCATACTTGGTTCAATGTATGTAATTGTATCTTAAGAGTACTTGACATTGCTCTCTTTTATATATTACCTTGTCACATCTTATTAACACTATTTTTCACAGCAAATAGTGTTGGTATATCAGTCATTGTTGGCATTAATTAATTCGTGGTAAGTAGCTTGCTCACCAACCACATGGTTCCAGGTTCAGTCCCACTGCGTGGCACCTTGGGCAAGTGTCTTCTACTATAGCCTCGGGCCGACCAAGGCCTTGTGAGTGGATTTGGTAGACGGAAACTGAAAGAAGCCTGTCGTATATATATATATATATATATATATATATATATATATATATATATATATGTATGTGTGTGTATGTGTTTGTGTGTCTATGTTTGTCCCCCCAACATTGCTTGACAACCGATGTTGGTGTGTTTATGTCCCCGTAACTTAGCGGTTCGGCAAAAGAGACTGATAGAATAAGTACTAGGCTTCCAAAGAATAAGTCCTGGGGTCGATTAGTTCAACTAAAAAAAAAAGGCGGTGCTCCAGCATGGCCACAGTCAAATGGCTGAAACAATTGAAAGAGTAAAAGAGTATAATAACTTGGAAACAATAAGGAAACTGGTTTCAAAGAAACATAACAAATACAAGGTATTATTTGATAAGAGATATCAGAGGCCTGAGGGAGTTGATGTAGAAATAGTTGCTTATAATAGTCGGACTGACCTGCATGTATCAAGTTTACATCAGCTTATAATCTCCAACTGTTAATTAGAACTTAATAAGAAGTGATATGATACAAAGAATTAATGCATTAAATGCAAGAGTATTATGCTGAAAAACTGGTAGACTGACACATTGTGTCTTGTGAAAATAAGGTTAGTAACAGATAAAAATACTAATAAAGTGAGCTGCTGCTGCTGGTGAAGACGAGAGTAGTGATAACTGAAAATAGTAATTAAGATATATATACATATATATATATACATTGTACCATATTTAGAAAACAGTAGTAGTAAATGTACTGGGATTTAGTTACTTTCTGATATTCTAACAAATTATATTTCTAGCAGTCACACCTGGCCTTGCTTAAGTGTATTAATTAAGTTTATTAATACAAGAAAGTTGTTGATTCACTCAGAATTGTTGCATCCAAGTAATACAAAAGAGGGCTTGAGTTTAGTGTTAGAAGTTTTTATCTTTTATCTTTTACTTGCTTCAATCATTGAACTGTGGTCATGCTGGGACACCATCTTGAAGGGTTTTAGCTGAACAATTCCACCTCACTGCTTATTATTTTAACCTCTTAAAATACACATTTTTTTTCAGTTTCCATGCAAAAAATATCATATTCTTTTATTATTTATTTTGAATCTGTATATAAAGAAGAATAAGTACACAAATTATTTTGGATCAGTTAGGATTTACTATGAAGTTACTGATAGAAAATGGGAATAACATTATGAACGAAGTATTTCAGGTTAGAAATAAATGACAGATACCTTATATTTACTAGACATCTCTGAATGAAAATATACAGGATAACATGTCAAGAGGTTAAAGCCTGGTACTTCTTCTATTTTAGGTTCTCTATTTGTTTGTTAATCCTTTTATGCGCAAGTACAGGTGTGGCTGTGTGGTAAGAAGTTTGCTTCCCAACCACATGGTTTTAGGTTCAGTTCCATTTGGGGGCAAGTGTCTTTTACTATAGCCCTGGGCCAACTAAAACCTTGTGAGTATTTGGTAGACTGAATCTGAGGAAGCCCATCTTATATACTTCTGTATGTATATATATATAAAAGAGTAAAGACCCCTTCTAGTTGTGAATGACCATGGAATTACAACCTCCAAGGCACAAGTCCAGGCAAGGCCATTTGTGGAAGACCAGCAGTCACCCATGCATATCAGCTTCCCCTCTCCATGCCACCAATGTTATCCAAGGGAAAGGCAAAGGCTGATAGTTTGATACCAGTGATGTTGCAACTCATTTCTACAGCTGAGTGAACTGGAGCAATGTGAAATAAAGTGTCTTGCTCAAGAACACAACAGAGTCCAGTCTGGGAATTAAACTCACTACCTCATGATTGTGAGCCCAGCACTCTAAACCATATATGCGCCTTCATATACCTATATATATATGTATACGTATCTATGTGTGTGTATCCTTGTGTTTGTGTTTGTTACCCACCACCACTTGACCAGAAGTGTTGGTTTGTTTATGTCTCCATAGCTTAGCAGTCTTCGCAAAAGAAGTTAATAGAATAAGCACCAGGCTTGAAAAATAAGTGCTGGGATCAATTTGTTTCATCAAGGCAGTGTCTCAGCCTGGCAGCAGCCAAATGAAGTTAACAAAATAAATGATGAAAGATACATATGAAAATATGCTTTAGTTGAAAATAAACAAGGAAAAATATCGATATTTTGAGATAATGAAAATGCAATTCTGTGTCAGAAATATGCTTCAACATTAAATGCAACATGTTTTTAGTAGTATTTATAAGACTGACCAGCACCAATTAAAAAATTTTTTGATTAAATTAGATTACAACTACAGTAATTATTCAGAATACAATTTCTGTAATTATGTAGCTGTAGATGATGGCCTCTCCTGTTGATTGTTGTGTATGATTGTCCAATTGTTTGATCAACTGAATGACTTAATAATCAAATAAGCATGAGAAGTGGTTGAGTATTCTACAGACACATGTACCCTTAACATAAATCTTAAGTGCTGTATTTGATGGCATATAAGACATACCTTTCTTCCCCCCCAAAAATGTCTGAAAAATCACCCTGGTCCCAAATTTTGAAGTTGGTTCTCCCATAAGCTAATTTTATCACTGAAAACACTAAATACCTTTTTTTCATTTGAATATACGCTGTTGAAATTGTGGTGCATCTAGTATGCCCTTTGTGTCTTTTATACCTTCAAATATAGCATAATGAGTGTAATACTATGTGTGACGAAGTTGAACCTTTGAATTACTGGTACTATTCATCTGATGAGCTTCTACACAGTTTCCATCTATCCGGTTTCACTCACAAGGTTTGGGTCAGTGCAAAGATGTTACGAAGACACTTTCTCAAGGTGCTATGCTATGCAGTGATATTGAACCCAGAACTTCATAATTGCTAAGCAAACTTCTTAACCATTCAGCCATGCCTGATATAAATAAATGCTGGTGTCACATAAAAAGTACCTATGGAAGTGCCACATAAAAGCACCTGTGCTGGTGCCACATAAAAGTGCTTGTGCCAGTGCCACATAAACTAGTGCCGCATAAAAGTGTCCATGCTGGTGCCATGTAAAAAGCACCCAGTACACTCTGTGAAGTGGTTAGCATTAGGAAGGGCATCCAGCTGTAGAAACCATGCCAAAACAGACAATTGGAGTTTTGTGCAGCTGCCCAGCTTCTGTCAAACCATCCAACCCTGCTAGCATGGAAAGCGGGCATTAAATGATGATAATGATGGGTATATATCAGAGACATAGACAAAAATGTAGATAAATATCAAACATAGATAACTATCAGAGTGCTATTCGTATCCAACATTGCAAATACAATGATAATATAATGATGATAACAAAAGCTTAGCAAGAGGAAAGTCGGAGGTGACTAGGCCCCTCTCAACCAACCCAGCATATATGTTAAGGGGTGTAAAATCTTCCTTCTGGCCTACCATGCCTGTTAATTAGGATGAGAGTAGCAAAGGCATCCTTGCCCCTCCAGAGACATTGAGAACAGTTTTTGTGTCACTGGTTGCTTATAACGAGGAATAAAATACAATGAATAGTATAATGAGAAATAACGACAGAGTGGGTAGAGAATTAACGAGCTGACCTATTTTTAATAAATATTTTCAAATGCATTAATTTCAGTAAATAAATGCTCATATTTTATAAAAGTCATTGAATAGAATCATTTTTAAAATGTGTAGAATGTGTACATGGTGTGTATGTATGTATGTGTGTGTATGCATATATATGTGTGTGTGTGCATGGGTGTGTGTAGGGCCATACACTTGTACAACACGCACATACACACTCACAAACACACAGACATATACAGTCACATATGTATACATACATAATCCATATATATATATATATGTGAATGTGTGTGTATATGTATCATCATCATCATCCTTATCATTTAACATTTGTTTCCCAAGCTGGCTAAAGCTGAATGGTTTGACAGGATTCAACAAGTTGGAAGACTGCCTTCTACTCCAGTGTCTGTTTTCTCATGGTTTCTATGGCTGGATGCCATTCCTAATACCATCCACTTCACAGAGTGTACTGGGTGCTTTGTTTCATGGCACAAGCTCTAGCTGCTATGCCTTTAGAACATCCTAGGTCACCTAGTTAATGGAAGCTATCTACTCCCTCTGGGGATCTTACTGAGCATTTGAGTAAATCGATTTTCTGTGCACTGTTAGTGTTTATTACTCCGGTGCATCTGCCACATACAAAGTCTACTTTTCCTGTTAACTTGCAAGTGATACCAGTCCACCACTTGTATGTCCATAGTGTGCATTGGTTACATTGTACAGAAATTCTATCCACTCTTTTTCTATATGTTTAGCAAGGTTATTTCTCTGATGGTAGCAGAGTCCTATCTGTTTTTCTATTTACTAAAACTTTAGTTTTTGCTAAGTTGAATTTGAGACCGTTTAATTCCAGGTTTTGCTTCCACACTTGCAATTTTTTTTCTAATTCTACTAACATTCAGCTATAAGAACAAGATCATCAGCCTAAAGGAGTTTCTGCAGGTATCTGGTCATAAACTCCTCTGTTATGGTGTGGAGGACTATGATAAATAGAAGGAGACCAAAAATGAAGCCTGGTTGGACTCCTACCTGAACACTGAATTTACCACTGTAGTTATTGCTAACTGTCACCTTGTTTTGTAGCAGAGACCAGTATTGGAGATTAAAATCTGTATCATAATAGTTTATCTAAAACAACTGTTATAGTAAAGATGATGTGTGTAATCTTTTTTATATTTCATTTTAGAAGCTAAGTATTTCTCAAACTACATTTTGATTTTTTTTTATTGAAAAGAGATCATTTGAATAATAATGACATTCCAAAAGTAAATGTTTTCACTTGCTTTTCTAGTCAAATTGCAAAGCATAAATTTGATAATATTTATAATGCTTCAGATTATATATGCTGTTATTACCCTCACCTTGTTTGCACTCAACCTAGTTTGAAAATACTGGTAAGTATTTACTTGCTTTTAAGATTGGTTTCATGTAAAAAGATTTTTAAGAATGGTTTCATTGTAAAGGTAGTAATGACAAATAAAAATTCTCATGGATACAAACCTTTATAGCTCAAGCTGAAACCCCAATTTACCCTATTTTTAAACCCATAAAGTTGCTTTATCCTGAACCCTTGATCTATCCCTTTTGCTTTCCTCTTTTTTAGGAATGAATCTGTGGCATCAAATTCTAGTGCTTGACTGCAGATTACAAGTTCTCAGTATACTTTGATGGGAGTATTAACACATGAGTTTTGTAGAAACAATTGCCAATGTGTTTATACTGATTGAAAACTGATGAAAATGATGTCAAAGAATCATGAAGCATTGTTTTGTTACTAAACAACTTAAGTAAAATAGAATCAAATATTAAGGTTTGAGCTTTCAGAACAGAGTTTATAGTATAACAAGTTAAGCAAAGATTGTAATCTAATATTATTGCAGTAGTGAAGAAATCAAATAATAGGGACAGTGATGGATTGACATGTTAGTGTTGCGATAAACATCTGTAGAATTAGTGGATCTGCTCAATTGCCAGTAAGAATAAGTGATCAACAATTACAGAGAATAGGTGTGCTTATCACAATAGAATATGGTAATAATGTAGTGATAGGAAATAGAATATACATTTATTTGACTGGAGTTATTGCTGTAACATTTTTTATAAAGTATTTTTATTGCATCTCGGGAAGGTCAATATGCCAATAATAAATGCACGCCCTGCTTCTATTTCTCTTTTATTACTGTTATTATTAGTTAATTTATTAACATTTAACCATTTAACTAATCAATTGTTTGATTAATCATTTGGTCAATAAAGCAACAAATGAAGGCACCTGTGATCACAATGTTGAGGTTTCAGTTCCCAGACTGGGTGGTGCATTATATTCTTGAGCAAAACCTATCATTTCAGATAACTCTAATCCACTCTGTTGTAAATGAGTAATCCTACAAAGAACTGGCATCTTGTCCAGGGGGAATGTGATCTCAGTCACTTATATGCCATGGAAACTGGTTAATCAGCCCTATGATCCTAGAACCCAAGACAGTAATGTCTAGGGTAAACTTTTACAATCAGTCAAACAGCTAAGTTTGTCAAAGTTCTTCTGTCACCATTCATAATCTCATCAATGACATCCCCTCTCTACTCCAGGTCTGCTTTTACAAACATTGAGCATTTTTCAAAGCAACAAATGTAGTCTTTTGTTGTATCCCGGTGTTTAGTAGAGGTGGGGACTCCTTAGGGCAGATGTCATTCTTTTTTTATTGAGGTTGTTTGATTGGTTCCATTGCATGTAACTTAGGTGTTTTTATTGCTGTTCTGTATAAGTCTCATAGCGATAATTATGTAAGGGTTTATGTTTGAGATTTGATATTTCTATTTGTAACAATAGGCAGATGTTGACAAAATGGACATATTACTCTAATAATTCAATGTTTCACTCTTGTTTTGTGTTTATTAATTCTCAGGCAATCGTTTACGTTTTTAGCACTGTTGGCATCACTGGATTGAATGGTTCTGCCCAGGTGTCAAGACTACAATGATATCTATTAAGCAGCTGATGATAGATGTGCATGTTTGATGTGCTTATTAACTGTGAATCTTTTGTATCTTGCGTTCTCGTAGTTCTAAGTTGTCCTTTATTGAAATTATAGCTCTCATAGGTTTTAAACTTATTTAGAAGTTTTTGGTTTCTTGGTTTATGCTAGTTTTTTTTTTTTTTTTGTATATACTATACCAGACATCACTATTGTAAGATTGTCCTCCATTGGGGTTCTAATTTTTGTATGGGTAATTTAAGGGTTTCTAGTTTATGGACGTTTTCTTGTGATATGGATGGATGCCAACAGCTCCATAAAGAAGTGCTGATCTCTCAAAGAGGATGGAACACATGGAAGTGGGAGATCCAGAAAACATAGGATGAAGTACTGAAGAACGACCCCAGGAAGCCAAACCTTTCAGGCAAGATGACAAAGGACTGAGATACCTGACCATACTCGAGAAGACCCATACCCCAAAGCAGATGTGTTAAGACCAATCCTGCTGGTTGTGTAAAGCACTTGTGGTGGTGCCACATAAAAGCGCCTATGTGGTGCTATATAAAAGCACTTGTGCAGTGCCACATAAAAGTGCCCATGTGGCAACACGCAAAAGCACCCATGCAGTGTCTCATACAAGCACATGTGGTGTCACCTAAAAGCACCCAACATACTCTGTAAAGTGGTTGGCATTAGGAAAGGCATCCAGCCATAGAAACCATGCCAAATTGGCCTGGAGTCTGGTGCAGCCCACCCCCATCCCCACCTTATGAGTTTTGGTCACACTGTCCAACCCATGCCTGCTATTCTAGTTGACAGTTCTTGGACAGGTAAAGCAATAAAGACTGTGAAGGCAGCGAAAGGCTCTAGTCCATTAAGAATTGCTGCTAAGAGGATTAAAATACCTGGTGGAGTAGGATACAACCAAGTTGCCTGTATTGTCAATTCAATTGTACCAGAAAGTGTCATAACCATTGTTTGACATAGCAGCATTATCATGGACTATTTACAAGGATAAAGGAGATACCTTAGAGAGACATATTTACAGGGGGCATATATTGTTTGATGTGTAAAATATTCACTAACAGAAATTCATAAAAATATAGTTATCCCCGAATCAGTCCCAATTTCTGGATTAATCCAAAACGGATTCTTTGGGGATAACTATATTTTTATTAATTTCCTCATTTCAACATGTGGTGTAATAATATAAGTGAATATTTTATGTGGTTAGTCGATTTAGCGTCTATTTTTCAGTATATTGGCAAAGAAAATTTTTCTTTTGCCCTTATTTATAATTGCATTTATAATCTTCACCTTAAAAGGTATTTTTCATATGCTTGCCACTGATAAAATTTTTTAATAAAATATTATCCTTATATTAGAAGTAAATTAATTTTCATTCACTTAGGGACTGGTTAACCACTTGTATTCATTTCCTGAACGACTACACTTGTATCAAGGCTTGCTACGGAATTTCTATTTGGATATATTTAGGGTACTTAAATGTATTCATGACTTTGCATCTGCTTTCTCGTGGGTATGTCTAAGTATTTTATCTATTTTCATTTAGTGTTCCTCGCTGAT
>NC_142947.1:14574439-14576939 GCF_046866305.1 Octopus bimaculoides
TTTCTCTGTCATGGGCAATGCGACGATCACATGTTACACACCTTCCTTTGAAGTACTGCTGTAAACAGCATGAGCTAAAACGTTAAAACTTACTGCACATGCACAGCAGCGTTCAAGGTCAATTTTTGCCAAGCAGCTTTACTCTGTGTGCTTTAGCTTCGTCACTATGGCATCAGTCCAGATACTTATTGATCAGACCTTGTAACACATATAACTTTGTAACACTTCATCATTCAATTACTAGTTAATTTGTTGATGTTAACTTTCTCAATAACATAAGTGTTTACCTTAATCGCTTAATCACCCTTAACTAGACAGGGACTTAAATCTTGCCTTAGCTGCCTGATCAACTGGTTGAACAAGCCGTTAAAACGAAGTCTTAAACTGTTAAACTTGAAGTCCCTGTCAACACAAAACTACTAATAAATTTGATTGAACTAAAAAAAATTAGAACCTCACCATTAGTAAATATTTTGTATTTTTCAAAATATTAATTAACAACAAATACTTTGTCTATACAGGCGGTGCTCTAGCATGGCCACAGTCAAATGACTGAAACAAGTAAAAGAAAGAATAAAAGAGTATGTATGTTTGTATACACACTATGGGTATTATGCGTTGTGCTTGTACATTCTGTAAAGGGGTTGGCATTAGGAAGGGCATCCAGCCATAGAAACAATGTCAACACTGAGAGACTGGAACAAGATGTTGTGCTCTGAACTGTTGGATACTGTCAAAACGTCCACCCCATTTCATCATGGAAAGCATACATAAAAATGATGACAATAATGAAAATGTGTGTGTGTGTGTGTGTGTGTGTGTGTGTGTGTACACATATGTAGGTGCAGGCATAGTTATGTGGATAAGAAGCTTTCTTCTTAAACAAGTGGTTTTGGGTTCAGACCCACTGTGCAGCACCTTCGGCAAGTTTCTTCTATTATAACCCTGGACTGACCAAATTCTTGTGAATAGATTCGATAGAGGGGAAACTGAAAGAACACTATCATACAGGGTGTTCAACCTAACATTTTCATACCTGGCTTGAATCATTATGATACAGGTAACTCCTTTCCAATATTCAGATGACTTCCAGTGCTCCATGTCAGCTAACTTTTTCTCAACTGCAACTTTAACCTTTATGCTCTCATCAAAAGCCGTTGACTGGTCGCCAATACATCAAGCTATTCCAGAAAAAAAAAAAAAGAGACAAAAAAATCGTCAAATTCAGCCTGAACACCCCACATATGTGTATGTGTGTGTTTATCCCCGCCCCCCCCCCACTACTGTCTGACAACTAGTGTTGGTTTGTTTACGTCCCCATAACTTAGCGGTGTATGTGAATATGTGTATAAGTGGGTTTGTTGGGCTCCACAGTTCACCAATAGCGCTGACTTTCACTAGACAGGAAAATCCTAGTCTTTCAAACATCTCACTCTGGATGACAAAAAAGATGGCTGACAGCAAATATATGGTTGTTCTCTTAATAAAGAGAGGTAACTCTTAATGGACTGGAGACAATTTAATGAGCTCATCTATACATCTGTTCACTTCATTCTTTTGCATGCCCGTTTATCATATATATCGTATATATATATATAATTCTATCCCCAGTAATATGTATGTGCGTGTATGTATGTGGATATGCTTCTTTCTGCCCAATTGACCTATAAATAAACAAATGAATAAGCAAATACAATTAAAACTGAATTAATGAACAAACGAGCGATAAAATGAATAAGAATTAGATTGAAGAATGCATAAATGCTACACGAATATATCAATTATATACAGAGCTAAATGCTAATTTCGTAGGGGGCAGCTGTCGGTTATGCTAACCAGTGAGAGTTTGGATTTGCCTTCAAAAGAGAGTTATTACTTCTGTTGAGGTGAAACTTCATGGTTGAGTGGGTTTCTGTGAATCCCATCCACCAGCTTGCTTGTGGACATTTCTGGTGCAGGCATGGCAGTGCAGTAAGAAGCTTGCTTCCCAACCACATGTTTGCATGGTCAATCCCACTGTATGACACATTGGGCAAGTGTCTTCCACTATAGCCTCGGGCCAAACATAGCCTTGTGAGTTGATTTGGTGAACAGAAACTATATGAAGTCCATTGTATGTGTATGTGTGTGTATATATATATATATAATGCGAGAGAGTTAGGGGTTGAGGATTCAACCCGCTAAGGGATAGTATCTATCCAATATGCTGCTGGGATGGTACCCAATCATTGTTACACTAGTGTTTTATACCAAGTGCAATAAATGGGAGCAGGTAAAAGTGGGGGTGGGGGGGTTGCTATGAATTAAATTAATGAATTCAATGGGATACACTGTCTGCAAGTCGTTGGGTTCAGCACATTATCCTCCATTTTCTAATTGATATATATATATATATATATATATATATATATATATATATATATGCGAGTAAAAATAAATACAAAAAAGGTGGATTTTTTTGTATGATTGTGTATAGAGGAATATATTATTTTGCTTAAAA
>NC_142947.1:14582095-14584595 GCF_046866305.1 Octopus bimaculoides
TAAAATTTGTTGAAAAAAAGCTGCAATAATTATCCACCAACCCAATAGTATCAATACTAATTTCTTCTTGGTGTTAAAAGAGAAAATTTCAGTATATTTGATTGTCGTTAACCCTTTAGATACCAACTTTACTGAGGCTACTTCTGGTTCTAATACTCTTTTACTCTTTTACTTGTTTCAGTCATTTGACTGTGGCCATGCTGGAGCACTGCCTTTAGTTGAGCAAATCGACCCCAGGACTTATTCTTTGTAAGCCTAGTACTTATTCTAGCGGTCTCTTTTGCTGAACCGCTAAGTTATGGGGACGCAAACACACCAGCATCGGTTGTCAAGCGATGTTGGGGGGACAAACACAGACACACAAACATACATACATATATATATATATATATATATATATATATATATATATATATATATATATATATATATATATATATACACATATATATGACGGGCTTCTTTCAGTTTCCATCTACCGAATCCACTCACAAGGCTTTGGTCGGCCCGAGGCTATAGTAGAAGACACTTGCCCAAGGTGCCACACAGTGGGACTGAACCCGGAACCATGTGGTTCATAAGCAAGCTAAAGTTAACTAAATTAAAACCTTCCATCAAAAATTTCATGTTAATAATATGTTTCAAATTAGGTAGTGAGCTGGCAGAGTTGTTAGCACACCAGGCAAAATGCTTAGCAGCATTTTATCCATCTTGACACTCTGAGTTTCAATTCTGCCAAGGTTGACTTTGCTTTTTATCCTTTCAGTGACAATAAACTAAGTACAAGTTGAGCAATGGAGTCGTTGTAATTGACTTACCCCTCCCCTAAAATTGCTGACTTTGTACCAAAATTTGAAACCAATAGATGTTTCAAATACCAGCTTAATAACAAAGTTGTTTTACTAAATTCTGCATTATTTTCAAAATTAATGAAATAAAGGCAAGGGTATTGATAGAAATATGGTAACAAAGGGGTTAAAAATGGTAATTTTTGAAATGTATGAACAAACAATTTACTGGGCGTTTTTTTTTTTTTGTTCATTTTTTAGCTGCATTTATATCATTAACTTCCATTATCATCTGTGATCTCTTGGGTTTGGATAAGCTCACAAATGCTTTCGGACTCTTGTCATTGGTTAGAGGAATATCGACCATCATTGGACCACCTTTGGCTGGTAAGTAGTAGTAGTTGTTCTTGTTCTTGTTATTATTATTAATATTATGAAGTAGCGAGCTGGTACAATCGTTAGCACACCAGGCAAAATGCTTAGTAACATTTTCACTTTCATTTTAATAGTTTTATTATTATTATTATTATTATCCCATTGTTCTTTGAAATTCTCATTGCCATCATCATCATGGGTTTTGACAGATCCATACAACAATTTTTTCATGTCTTTGTCCTGTTATAATTACCTCATTTGACTGAAATACTAAATTATGCACTTTTCATCCACATTTTTACCTTCTCTTCCTACCACTAGTATTGCCCATTTTTCTACGTGTAAATTTTTTACTACTTACTGATTTCAAATTTTGACACAAGGCCAGCAATTTCGGAGAAAGGGCTACTTGATTACATCGACCCCTGTGTTTGACTGGTACCTATTTTATCAACCCTGAAAGGATAAAAGGTGAAGTCAACCTCGGTGGAATTTAAACTCAGAACATAAAAATGGATGAAATGTTACTAAGCATTTTACCTGATATGCTAAGATGTCTGCAAGCTTGGCACCTTATTATTAGACAAAATATAATTTTTCTTTTATGCTGTTCTCGTTCCACAGGTGCTATATATGATTCAACCAAAAACTATGACTCAGCATTTCAAATGGGTGGAATACTGATTATATGCGGAGGTTTGCTGCATTTTATTCTATACATCCCTCCAATTGCAAAACGGCGGCACCGGATAGAAAGAGAAATAATCACAAGTCCAAGTGAAGCAGTAATAGATGAGAAAATTGAGGAAGAACTTAGTGATGAAGAAATTGAAGATGTGAAATCTTGTTGAGAAAAAAAAACATACTGTTAAATGGCAGCAGCAACAAATACCATTATTATTGTTTATGACTTGTAACTGAGGAATAATAAAGGCAAAACTCCATTCTTTACACGATATGTGTAAAACATTTCAAGCTTTTACCAAGATGGTATATTCAACCACTTTTCCATTCCTGGTTACACTGGATTTTCTTTTTGCAGAAATTGTTCAAAACACAATTTGGGAATGAAAGCACTTTTTAAACAATCGCCACAATTTTTACAAATATACATCTGTAAAGCTTTTTTTCTTTGAGAATTGTTATCTAAAATCTTTTATCTCATCAAATGTCATCATAAGTTAAAATATTTAGATGAAATTTTTAATAAAACGAAGAATGGCCATTTGGTTTAAATATTTATTGTTTAATCATATAAATATTCACCATTATTCATTTCTTTGTGAAATATAACACAATTTTTTTTTTAAAAATCATATATTAGTTAATTCCATTTT
>NC_142947.1:14589595-14642095 GCF_046866305.1 Octopus bimaculoides
ATATCTACACAACACAAAGTATGGAGAGGAATAAAGATCTCATTAAAATACTGTTTTAGTAAGTGGAGAAACTGAGGAAGATAAATGTGGGATGTTTAACAATGAAAAGCCATTTCTTGCTTTTAAAACTCAGTGTAATATATCTCCCACTGCAATATAAGATGCCTTACCCTAGTACATCTGCTACAGAACAGTAGTATATACTAACAACAATATACCACATTGATAAAGTTCCAGTATCTTTCAATGTACTGCAACTTACATTTCGACATTATTACTCTTACTACTGTGCATATTCAACACTACTGTCAATCAGGTCCCACATCAATATTACACTATAGTGTATGTGTGTGTATATATATATATATATGCATATAAATATGTATATATGTATTTTGATATGTATATACATACATACACACACATACATATACAAATATATATATTTAAATATATACATACAAATATAAACAAATTAAAATACATATATGTATATACACACAAATTTATAGAGATGTCCATATATAAATAAATAAATATATATATATATATATATATGTATATGTATATATATATATATATATATATATATATATATATATATATATATATATATATATGCGTACAAATGAAGATACAAACACACATACACATGTAATAAATATGTGTGTGTATGTGTTTATATAATGTATATAAATGCGTATGTCTGCACATCTATGTCTCTATATATATGTGTGTGTATATTAATGTGTGTGTATATATATATATATATATATATATATATAAATATATTTATAGATATTTATACATATATAAATATATATTCATAGATATTTCTATTATGTACATGCATGTATATACATATAGTATGTGTGTGTATATATATAAATATATATATATATATATATATATATATATATATATATATATATATATATATATATATATAGTTGTATATATGTATGTATGTACTATAGTAACATTAAACATACATCAATATACAGTACAACATATAAACATACCACATTAAAATACAGTGTGCCCCTCTACAGTACAAGAACTCAACTGAAACTTTAGGTCTTCCTCCCAAAAGAAACCAGGAAAAATATTTTTTAGATGTTGATATTTTCGATAATTTCAATATACAAATGTTTTTGAATTTTAGTTATTTTTTTATGAAATTCTTTTCTGACAATATATCTCCTTAACCTAGAAAACAATTTTAACTATTAAATATATTATCTTTGATATAAACATTGTTTTAAATTTAATAAACATTGATTTCATATTATTCAAAAATAAAAGTTTGTTTTTAGTAATTTTTTCTTCATTAAAAGATATTTGAAACATATTTATTTTGTTTGTTTAAATCTGATTGAATTTTTAACCCTTTTGATACCAACCTGCCTGAAACTGTCCTTGGTTCTATGATACAAACTTTCTGTTTTAACCCTTTAGCATTTGGATTACGGATTTTATTATTTTTTTTCCGTCTTTGATTAGTAAGTGTTATTTCCTATTTGCTTTTATCTACAAATCAAAAGAAATGACTACTATTCCCTTCAAAGTTTGCTTTTGTCACCTGGACATCAATGTTTTGAAACTGACTTATTTTCCATTACATTTCAGACAAATTCAGCACTGAGTTGCTGAGGCAGAAATATTGTTATAGCAAATATTCTACTCAAAACCACGGATTTGTTTATCAATTGCATGACCATAACCATTTGAGCATGTCCCTTAGTGGTTGACAATATGTGCATCTCTGATCATGAGCAGAAGTAGTGACAGCCATGTTTTGAGAAGGATTTTTTGGGATTTGAATAAATGTTACAAAAGTAATGTTTAAAGGAAATATTAGCCATTCATTACACTTTCTAGGGGTAAGCAAATAGGAAATAGCAGTTGCTACCCAAGGACAAAAATTGTGTTCCAGGCTAGGCTTACAAAGAGTAAGTCCTGGGATCAATTTGCTTGACTAAAGGCGGTGCTCCAGCATGGCCGTAGTCAAATGACTGAAACAAGTAAAAGAACCTGATTGATCATCATAGTAGTCAAAAATAGTATTAAAACCTTAATCAAACTTTAAGAGGGGAACAGAGAAACAGTTATGGAAGAGATGTTCAGATGAATTGATTCCTGTCCGTCTGTCTGTCTGTCTGTTTGTCTATAATCGTTAGTCCAACAAATTATATTTTGTTGGACTAATGTTTATGGAATGAATGTTTATTCAGTTTCACACTTAAATTCAAGTTCTTTATTCTAAGTGGCTTCTTTGAACTTGCTACTCCTTGAAATATATATATATATATATATATATATATATATATATATGGTTTTAAAAATTCTGTTCTGGAGATCATTCACTCAAAGATGACCGATGTTCTGGTCGACCTACTGAAATTGATGATGACCGAATCAAAGCCATAATTGAATCTGATTGTCATATAACTATGCGAGAGATTGCAAAGAGGTTAAATGTATCACACACAACAATTTAAAATCACTTAAAATGTCTTGGACTTGTTAAGAAGCTCAATATTTGGATTCCACATAAATTGAAAGAGATCCACTTAACACAATGAACCAATATTTGCGATATGCATCTCAAACGCAATGAAATCAACCTTTTTTTAAAATGAATCATCACTGGTGATGAAAAATGGATTGTCTACAATACGATCAATCGAAACGATCATAGTCCAGGCTTAATGAACCAGCACAAAGCACATCGAAAGCTGAATTGCATAAAAAAGGTCATGCTGTTAATTTAGTATTGCGTATTTTGAGCTGCTTCCAAGGAACCAAACGATCAATTCAGATGTTTACTGTCAACAACTAATGAAACTGGAAGAAGCAATCAAAGAAAAGTGGCCAGAATTGGCAAAGCGTAAAGGAATCATGTTCCACCATGACAACGCTAGACCACACACGTCTTTGCTAAATTGTGAAAAATTATTGGAGCTTGGTTGGAAGTGATGTCATATCCACCATATAGCTCTGATCTTGTACCATAAAATTACCAGGTAAAATCATAACATGGTTCCATTTCTTGAACAACAAAATCTCTTCTTCATTCCTACAATTCGATATAAATAATTACTATTCATCTAATTCCCCCAAACTTCTAAATCAAGCCCTCCTTCTAGCTAGGAATCTAACTAACCCCACTAGAATTTAACATAATTCTTAATGCCCGAAAATCTCTCATTTCTTTCGAGGACAAATTCTGGTGCCGGGCCAACCACTATAACACTAACAATAACTATAGCAAATTCTTTGACATTACTATGGGATCATCCGACTCCGCCCAAGTCACGGAACTCGTTGGATTATACCTACTCCATCAGCTCCGAATACACTTCCCTATCATCAAGGGAGGTCTAAACAGAGATGACGCTTTGCTAGTCACCAAGGGCGTTAATGAATCCTCTTTAGAACGAATTAGGAAAGATCTACAAACATTTTTCTCTAATCTCACAAAACCACTAATTTTTTAGACATTACTTTAAACTTAGAAATCTCCCAATACTCTCCATATCACAAGCCCAACCAGTACCTTAAGTACTTAAACATTGACTCTAATCACCATAAATCCACCTTTGATAATATAATTAAGGGGATCTCGATTCGTATATCCACGCCGCATATTACAACCAAGCACTCGCTGCCAGCGGCTTCTCCCAACAAATAAAATACATCTCTAATACTAGGCTCAAGCAATATATATCTCAAGTCATATCACAACGACCATACATGCACTATACTAGAACCCCGGGAGAATCCAGATTAAGACGTCCTTTCAATTAAGGACCATCAGTTTATTTGTTTTTCAGCTACTGTACAATGTAGAGTATACGTGTTGTTTGTTCCCTATTCTAAATCAATAAAATTGAACTTTGAACGTTTTCTGATAATTAAGTTTTTGAAACTATAAGACGTGCCTTTTATTTTCCTATCATTTTGGCTCTTATCTAAATCGAAGCTAACACTCCAAAATATATGTTATTTTTACGTTCGGCCAAATAATTGAAAATTAATTGCAATAATTGATTGACCTGTATCCTAATTAAAATTAATTGATTGCTAGGAAAATTTTTGGCAACAAGATAATGCCTCATGTGCATTATCCTGTCTGGTTTCAGCAGGATGGCGTTCCGCCCCATTACGCATTACAAGTTCGCATTACAAGTTCGTGATTTTCTGAACGAACATTTTCCAGGGAGATGGTTCAGGTGTCACGAGCCAATTAATGGGCACCACGATCACCAGATTTAACTCCCATGGACTTTTTCTTCTGGGGCTACATTAAATCCCTTGTGTATCCTGGAAAAATTCGTGACCAAGGACAGCTTCAAAGAATTGTTGAAGCGCGTGAACAAGTCAACGGCAATGAAGAGCTATTCGAGAGGGTTCATCGCAATTTTAAATTCCGTACGAACACTTGTTTAGAGCTACATGGCCAACACTTTGAACATTTGTAATGGATTAACTACTTCATTGCTAATAAAGCATATTTGATATCTCCCATGGTGCATGACTTTGTAACCTACATACATTCATACACACATACATACATACATACATACATACATACATATCCATGATGCACAGCCCTTCACTTTGCTGCGCCTCCCATAAAGGCATAACCCGAGTCGGACCACCCACTTGACCCTTGCTATGTACCTGTATGAAAATTCATCTATTTTATCTGTATTGTTTCCGATATTCAATGTACACAATTAGCTTGGGATTGTCGAAAAGAACTGCGTGTATAAATTTAACTTACTTAACACGGCACTTTAAATTTATCTTCGTTTCTCCAGTAGAAAAAATATCTCCACGTTTTTGTTTATTTTTGCTTGTGTTGTTTACATGAGTGCAAGCATAACATTTGAATATTTTTCAATATAGCTTTTGCTATTAGAAAGTATTCAACGATTATCTATGTATATTTTAAAAAAATTCAGAATAAGTATAAAGTACACTTTGTTTCCTTATATAACGTTTTACTTTGGTCTTTGGTACTAAAATCGGATGGGCTATTGTATAACAGCATTCTTTTCAAAATGTTTTTGTAGACTTATCATTATTGTTTTAAAGACAGAGTTGAAAAGTGATTACATTCACATCTATTATTTCAAACTTTTGTTCCAAAGAAGGAACCATAGTTCATATATTTATCGGCCCAGAAGGTTCTAGAATTTATTTGGCAAGAAAATTTGCACGCTTCCTCCGAAGTTACCGCTTCAGCCAGTGCTGAATGGCAACACCACATTGATGTATGTGTTTATACCTTTTAGGGTGACTCTTTTTCTTTTATGGAAATAGGGTCGTGATTCTTGACTGTGAAAATCTGAGGACTATGGTTCGAATCTAGGCTTGGTTCTCATTACAGTTCCAATAACATTATGGGGGAAACGGACAAAAGAGAAAAGATTAAAGTTCCGACCGAACTGAACCTGTGAATCCCTTCAATAAACAATGAGAATAGAAAATTTGTTTGCCTCTGTTATCACGCACATTTACAACTTAGTTTAGGTTCTAACATTTGATGATAAAACTAGTTCTCGAATTGTTTGTTTCTCAGCGTTTGAATATTTTAAATAGTTGGGTTACTAGACATGGGTCGATAAAATAAGTACCAGTTGAGCACCGGGGTCGATGTAATAGATTATTCCCTCCTCCCGAACATTGTACCAAAATTTGAAAGCAATATCTTAATTTGATTGCAATATTAATAAATTTCTGTGATAATATAGTTCGTCATGTCCCCCCCCCCAATATCCTCTTAGTTTTCTCGCTAAATCCTTCTCTTTCTAAACCCTTCAAGGTAGTTCCCCAGCATAGGGCATCACCTTGAAGATTTTAGTCGAATAGATCGACTCCAGTACTTATTTTATTAAAGTCTGGTGCTTATTCTATCGGTCATTTTTTGCCGAACCACAAAGTTATGGAGATGCAAAAAAAAACAGCATCAGTTGTCAAGCGGTGGGAGAGTGGTGACAAACACAAGTTACCCACACACATACATATATACGTATATCACGGGCTTCCAAACAGTTTCTCTTTAATAAATTCATTCTCAAGCCATTGGTCGGCCTTGGACACTTGCTCAGGGTGTTCAGGCGCGGTCCCAAGAATCTTTCGAAGGGAGAGGACGAGGTCAGAAGGGAATACAATTCCAGGAGAAAAGGGCGTAATAACATTATTTAGAAGGGTGCACTTCTTTTCTTGAGGGAGGGAGGGGCATTTTAGATGAAGACGATGCTTTCTTAGCGCATTCCAAGCTCCAAGCTCCATGCTTCGTAAACAGATCTTATTTGGTGAACTAGTAGTTAACTTTCGGTCATATGGTGGACCAAAGAAGCTATACAGCGACACTCTCAAGACAGCCTTGAAGAAGTTTATCTAAGAGCAGTCTACTTGGGAATATCTCGAAGATCGCTCGTTGTGGCGGCGTCATGCTGTGAATTCTGGAATAATTTAGAATTACAAATGAAAAGAGAAAGGAAGAATGTTAAACAGAAAACAAGAGTTCCTCTAAGTCCTGACTCTTCTGTTACATATCTCCATATGGATTTTGGCGTAATAAGTGGAGGCTTAGTGGTTAGGGCGTTGGACTCATGATCGTAAGATTGTGGTTTCGATTCCTGGACCGGGCGATGCGTTTTTGCTCTTCAGCAAAACACCTTCATTTCACGTTGCTCCAGTCCATTCAGCAGGTAAAAATCAGTAATCCTGTGACCGATTAGCGTCTCGTCCAGGGAGGAATATACACGCCAGAGGAACCGGGAAACCGGCCCTATGCTACTTAAGGAGTACTGTTGATTGGCCTAATAAACCACACTGGGACTCGCAAAGTGTACAGCTGCTAATCTGGTCATTTTTAGAAACATGAAAGACAAGCGCTTTTCATGTCCCTGAAGATGACCAGATTAGTGCGTAGTGCGTAGGAAGGAGAGGCGATGAGAGCAATGAGTGCGATTTAGAGGAAATAATTAAGTACAAGAGACTGAAATGTCGCAATTTAAAGCCGCTCTCCAACACTGGATGAAATCATTTTACTGCACTTCTATTTCGAAAAGACCTTTGGAGTAATGTGTCAGTTAACAAATTTTTTATTACGAAAACGATTTGTAGAAAAAAAAAAATAGACAATACTTATAAATAAAATGCATAATAGTGTAAATGTGATTACGTATGTTGCCAATCCTTGTTAAGTTAGTCAGTGCAGTAATTCAGTCCTCAAAACACGAGACTAAATATCAGGAAATTAGCACTTCCTTAAACAATAGAAATTTACAAATAAATAAATATATAAATAAATAATTATTAGTACGCTTCAAATAGTTATCTTTGGAAGAGGTTTTGCCGAATTTTTTACATTTTATTCAAGGCTTCAATTTTAATACGATATAACTAAAGCTGCTTCGTTAGTATTTAATCATAAGCAGAAATGTTATTTTGTATAGACTACAGATTCTATTTTCTTTTCGTTTTTTTCTTTTCCTTCATTCTACTTACAACAGGCTTTGTCTTTCATCTTTTAGTTGTTTCAAACTTGAATTTTTAAGTGCGTGGTACTTATTCTATTGCTCCCTTTTGCCGAACCGCTAAGTTACGAGGATGTAAACAAACTAACACCAGTCGTCAAGGGGTGAGGTGGGGCAAACACATACATACATCTGTCTGTCTGTCTGTCTGTCTCTCTCTCTCTCTCTCTCTCTCTATATATATATATATATATATATATATATATATATATATATATATATATATATATATATATATTTGTTTTGCAAGATTTTTGATGTGAAATCGTGTGTTGAAACAGATGTTGTTGTACTTGGGGATGGTCATATTGCCAGTTTAGCCAATAAAAACACACGCACTGTATATTTGGTGTTAATTTGCTTCAGCTTTATATTACATTAATCTTAATCTTATTTCGGCCAGAGTTCTTTCGTCACACTTCTGTGACCTCATCAGTGGTCCTTTGTTTCCTTCCTTCTTATGTGTGTCTCACCTTGCTAAATATCAGCCATTTTGTATTTTGTATTCCTATTGTATGTGTCTACGCATGCGTGTCTTTCAATGTGTCTGTGTCTTTTGTAAGTGCATGTGTGTATGGGGAGTGTCTGTATCACCTATATACTCTGTTAATACGTGTTCGTTTGTATTTGTTTTTATTTATTTATTTGTTCATGTGTGTGTGTGTGTGTGTGTGTGTGTGTGTGTGTGTGTGTTTTGTTTTTTTGCGTGTTTAATTAAATTTTGTTAACGTATGTAGTATTTAATTCCATTTGTTTATCTATGTATTGTACTATACTTTGTTCATATTATTATTGGTTTATGGGTCACATGTTGTCACATGCTGTGGTTTGTGGTTTGTTAGTGGTGTGTGTTAGTGTTCCATTCTAGTTTCCTATTCAGGCTAGGTTTCTCTTCTATTATGTGTGTAGCTTCAGTAATTTGTCTAAGTGCTGCATCACTGCTATGTGTAGATAAGATTTTAATTTCTATGTTGTTGATTGAGCCTCTATGTTCTTGCTCAGCGTGCTGGTACAGAACTGATGAGTTCTTCCCTTCCTTAAGTTCCCTCCAATGTACGTTTGCCCGCTCCCCTATGCTCCTTGCTGTTTCGCCTACATATGTCATTGTCTTATTTCTGCATCGTCCCTCTGTACATCTTATACTATAGACCACATTTCTGGTTTTGCAGTTCGTTTGTGGGCTAAATCTACATACGATACAGTTCCTATCAGTGCAGGGGGTTCTACTGAAAGGGTATGTTCTACTGATAAGGGATTTAATAGGGTTGCCTGGCCTTTCAACAACCTTAATTCTTAGCTTAAGTTTGTCTAGGGCCCTTCTAAAGCAGTACGCCAGTTCGCCTCTAGGGGTGGTGTCGACGAACATGACGCTCTGGTACTTGTGGCTATCGTACCATGAGCTTGCCTTCCCTATTTTCTTCTTAGTCCTTTCTATGGTGTTCCATGATTTGCTCCTATAGAGTGGGCAAATCCCATTCTTATCGTTGCGTTTGATTGTTTCAAACTTCTTCATAGCTCCTTTGTATGCCCTGATCCTTTCTTTATGGCTGTAACCTGAGAACTGCATGCGGTGGACGAAATGTTGTATATGTCTCTTTAATTCTGTAGGGTCGCACATGCAGGAGACATTTCGCATTACTCTGACGAGGTCTGCCATCAATATGTTGAATTTGGCATTGTCCGCAATAGCCGAGTTCCGGTGGATCAGGTATTTGGAGGCCATAGGTTTTGTATAGTGTGAATGGAGGATTCTGGTTTTATTGTTCTTAGTTTCTAGCCAGAGTTCAGTATCTAATACAGGTAATCTATGGTTAGGGTGTTTAGTAGGGTAGTCTATCGTAACTTTAATATTCTGGTGGATGGAGTTAGCTATTTGCTGGATGCTCTCCATTCTTAGTTGGTACAGTCTTAGTTTCTATTTCTATTTCAGGGGTACTCTCTTGTGGGGGTGTCTTTACCACTAGGTTGATATCATCGACATATCGAGAGTACACATTCACGAGTATGGAGTTCTGTGTCAGGCGTTCCTTAAGCCTTCTGTCCCACCATACCATGAAGAGATTGGCCACATCACCGGCGATACTAACACCGATGGCTGCCCCCTCGTCCTGGGCGTATAATTTGTTGTTAAATTTAAAGGTGTGGCCTTTTAGGGTGACCTTTATACTAGCTCCTAGTGCATGTGCGATCATTTTCTTTACCTGGTGGATATTAGTGGGGGTCCGTATGGCTCTGGTCCATCCACTCCATCTCTCTATAGGGGTCTTCCTAGCCATAGAGGTAATTGTGGGTGGTCTACCTCTTAGACGTCTACTAGGGCAGAAATCTCCAAGGTCGTATCTATCTAGATATACATCGTCATATGTCAATCTAAGTAGGAGGCCCAGTTCTTCTGTGTTGACTTTTTGGAACTCTACTTCGCTCCCGTTGATCATCTCCACGCACTTTTCCACCGCAAAATCCACGTCGATAGATGGGTATAGCGATACCACATCCATGCTACCCACTATACACCCTGTCAGGTTGCAAGTGTTGTTGCAGTCGTTGATCCTGCTGAGGAGATCTTCCGTGCTGTCACAGACATCAGGTGACATCTAGATTATGGGGCGTATGATCATTGAGAGGAAGTAGGAAATCCTGTAGTTACTAGCGACATTCGCTCCACAGACTGGTCTTGTTGGTGGTCCCACTACAGTATTAGTTGTTACTTTGTGGTCCTTACGGAGCCCATACAGCGTCGGGATATCATTGTTCCAGGCTTGGAAGTTGTTGGCTGTGCGCTTCTGGGGTCTAAGAACAATTGTCCACATCATCATGTGGGCATTGAGGACTTTTTCCCTTTCCTCATGCGCCTGTAAGGTTGTTACCTTCGTATTGGCGATGTGAGGTTGCATTGCCTGGATATAGTTCGGCAGGCTGTCTATTGACATTCTGCCGGACTTATCTGTGGGAAGGCATACCACTTCTCCATTTTTCGTGCGCTGCATGAGCTTGTGAAGGCCACTTGCGGGTATATTCCCAAGTTGTTGGGCCTCTGTCTTATTCTGTCTCTGTCTCTTAGTGTATATTTCTAAAATCTGTCTAAGTTTTGTCCTAGCTATAGTGAACTGTGCTTCCATGTGGTCATGTGTATGTCTAGGGATGCAGACTCTTTTGTTAAAGGGTAATGTTGTTGGGTATACCAGGCTCATATCATATGTTTTGTCATGTATGTTGAAGAATTGAGTGTCAAGGAGGTTAGTATTCCTGTTGTTGGCCCCTCTGGGGTTGTCTTCTCCGTAACTACTACTACTATTACTGCCGTTATTGCTACTCCCATTCATCCTGTTATTCCTACCACTACTATTGTTACTGTCACTACCACCACCACCACCACCACCACCACCATCGTTATTGTTACCACCCCATTTAGTGTTTTCTGTTTTAGGTCTACTGACTCCCTGTCCAAGAATTCTGTTGCATTCAACTTTATGCTCCCTCTTGACCCCCATGACCTTACCTTTGTCTGTGTTCTTGTGCCTATGGTTATCTGTGTCTGTGTGTCCGTTCTCCCTGTTATTGTTGTTGTTGTGTTCGATTTTTTCTCTGTTATTGTTTTTGTTTCTATTGCTTGTCCTCATGTGTTCGTTTTTGCTGTTGTTGTTGCTGTTGGTGTTCATGGGGTTGCAGTTGTTTTTGTTGCTACGGCTGTTGTTGCTACGGCTGTTGTTGTTGCTGCTGCTGTGGTTATTGTTGGTATTGTTGTTGTCGTGATTGTCGTCATTCATGTTGTTGCTGCGGTTATTGTTGTTGTTGTCACTCGTGTTGTTGCTGCTGTTGTTGTTGTCACTCGTGTTGGTGCTGTTGTTGTTGTTGTACATGTTTACATTCCAACGTATTTTTGTGAACGACTTTTCGATTTCGGAGAGGCATTGGATGGGGTTAACCTTGTGATATATCGCAAAACCAGAAATGTGGTCTATAGTATAAGATGTACAGAGGGACGATGCAGAAATAAGACAATGACATATGTAGGCGAAACAGCAAGGAGCATAGGGGAGCGGGCAAACGTACATTGGAGGGAACTTAAGGAAGGGAAGAACTCATCAGTTCTGTACCAGCACGCTGAGCAAGAACATAGAGGCTCAATCAACAACATAGAAATTAAAATCTTATCTACACATAGCAGTGATGCAGCACTTAGACAAATTACTGAAGCTACACACATAATAGAAGAGAAACCTAGCCTGAATAGGAAACTAGAATGGAACACTAACACACACCACTAACAAACCACAAACCACAGCATGTGACAACATGTTACCCATAAACCAATAATAATATGAACAAAGTATAATACAATACATAGATAAACAAATGGAACTAAATACTACATACGTTAACAAAATTTAATTAAACACAAAAAAACACACACACACATGAACAAATAAATAAATAAAAACAAATACAAACGAACACGTATTAACAGAGTATATAGGTGATACAGACACTCCCCATACACACATGCACTTACAAAAGACACAGACACATTGAAAGACACGCATGCGTAGACACATACAATAGGAATACAAAATACAAAATGGCTGATATTTAGCAAGGTGAGACACACATAAGAAGGAAGGAAACAAAGGACCACTGATGAGGTCACAGAAGTGTGACGAAAGAACTCTGGCCGAAATAAGATTAAGATTAATGTAATATAAAGCTGAAGCAAATTAACACCAAATATACAGTGCGTGTGTTTTTATTGGCTAAACTGGCAATATGACCATCCCCAAGTACAACAAAATATATATATATATTTATATTTATATATATATATATATATATATATATATATATATATATATATATATATATATATATATATATATATATATGGGCTTCTACAGTTTCCGTTTACTAAATTCATTCACAAGGAGTTGGTCGGCCCAGGGCTATTGTAGAAGACGCTTACCCGAGATACTGCACCATGAAACTGAACTCGAAACCACGTGGTTGCAAACCGAGCTTCTTAACCACACAACCATGCCTACGTCTGGTAAGTACTGGGCAATAAGTTGAGTTTGACTGTGCTAGAATCGAATTCCATTAACATACTGGATCCACTGATTTTGTATCGACTTTATATAAAATACTGATATTCAATTTACTTATATTGAAAGGTGAAAGGTAAAATCAATTCAAGTGTCAAGGAACATCCTGTTGATCGGAGCAACTGGAAACCTCGTCGTCGTAACCGATGGAGTGCCATATATGATAATAATAATAATAATAATAATAATAATAATAATAATAATAATAATAATAATAATGATAATAATAATAATAATAATAATAATAATAATATTTAGAAATAATACATTTCTAAATCTCTCAGAGAGATTTATGCAGTAGTGATACGATGAAGTAGTTGTATGCTGTCAACTTAATGTGACAGTCCCCTGAAGGGAATAATACTACTGTTAGTTAGACCTAGGAAGCAGTGCAGCTTCCTAGGTCTAACCAACAGTAGTGTTATTCCCTTCAGGGGACTGTCACATTAAATTGACAGCATACAACTACTTCATAATAATAATAATAACAATAATAATAATAATAATAATAATAATAATAATAATAGTAGGTTCGAAATTTCCCCCAAAACACCTGATGAAGGCTGGAGGGTATATCAGCCGAAACGTTGTGTTAACAACAAACAGGATGAGGACAAATATCCGTTAAATGTAAATAATGTACATAATTCCCCATCTCTTAAATATAGAACTGTATTAGTTGAAAGAGGTTTCAGTGTGGTGTCCCAGATTCTTAACAAGTCGAGAAATCGCCTGGATATTGTGCAGAGAGGAGACCTGCGATTTCGCCTTACCGTTACGAAGCCCAATATTGAAGAACTTTTGACCAAGCACCAAATTCATCCTTCACATTAACTACATGTTTGTCTATGCTTATTGAAAAAAAAAATGTTATTCAGAACTACGTTTCTATCAATTAAGATTAGATGACGAAAGACGTCACATGGGAACCACTTACTTAAAACTTCAATCCGTTACTTTTTTTCCTACAAAATGCATTCATGAATATTAGTATAGTTCGTGCAATGTAAGGGATGGGTTTCTTTGTTCTAAATACAGAGGAACCTTTCCGAATTCATCGCAAGTGTAACTATTTTGCCACACTCATTAGCTTGCGTGGGACGTATATTATCCTAAGTAAACTGTACAAAGAAAATTCAGCATCCATTTAAAGAGAAATGCCGTAATTGCTAGGCTGTTAGCGAACCAAACAATTACAAGAAAAGCATGACATATAACACTCGAGAGCCTAAAACATAATTAATAATTAATAATAAAGCAAGCAAAAACTGACGATAGGAAACAAATGACTATTGATGATATTGTAACATATATATAAAGCGAATGATTTTGCAACGTAAATATTTAATGAATGATCAGTTTTTTTTTGTTTTTCTTGTTTTTTTTTTCTTGTATTATGCATGTTTCAAATATTTGCTGGTAATTTCCCTTAGAGTCCCTTATAAGTACAATTGGTATCATTATGAATTTATGAAGAGAAAGCAGGTTTTTGAATAAAAGAAAATCAATTAATCATTTAATTTCATAATCATAAAAATTTTATGAATAAAATGTTATTCCCATCTATCCTAATTCTTGGAGGTTTTTTTCTTCTCGTTATAACGCTGTATTTCAAAATGAAACAAATTAATTAAAAAAAAAAACACAAATTCATAAAAATATTTTTACGTTATTGCAATTATTTCTTCCAATTTCAATTTACGGTTCTCAAACAACGTATTCTTTCTGGTGGATGTTTGTTTGGAACAATTTCTGCGATATTATCGCCTACATCTGCCGTTCCCACCTAGTATACGGTTTTGCCTATATATACACTGATTTCACGTCCATACACACAAACACGCACACACACGTATATACATATATACACATACATACACATACGCACACGTACACACATATATGTATATATCATGTATGGTATATGTGTATGCATGATGCATGATGCATTATGTATGCATTATGTATGCATGCAAGCCTGTATGTATGAATATATATATATATATATATATATATATATATATATATATATATATATATATATATATATATATATATATATATTCATACATACATATATATATTCATACATACATACATTCCAAAGGCTGGAACAGTTTGAATGAGAAATGATGCCCCATCTACCATATTTGCCGGACATTGCCCTATCTGATTATCATTTATTCCGCAGTCTTCAAAATCATTTGGACAGAAAAAATATGAATTCTGTAGTCGAGGTCGGAACAGTACTGGGGGAGTATTTTTCGTCACGGACAAGTGAATTTTAGAAGAGGAGCCTAGCAAGTCTACCAGATAGATGGAAGAGCATTGTAGAAAATGAAGTAGAGTATATTTTAGATTAAAAAAGAAATTTGTTTATCTTAATTTTGAAAAATAAAAGAAGTATGAAAAACCGCATTATTTATGGGATGATTCAATATATATATAATCAATTAAAATAAACAATCGAGTTAAGTAAACAAATAATAGAATTAACAATAAGAGACAACAAGAGGATGTGCACAAGGAATGTATTAGTTTGATGCTCAGTAAAAGGAGAGAGTTTTGGATGTTTCGAGCATAGCTCTTCGTTAGAAAGGAGAAGGGTAAGTCCAAAAAAGGAGAAGAAATCGCCAACAGTATTTATTCGATGTGAAAATTTTAACAGTTCATATTCGATGGGAAAATTATAATTCGTCATATCAAAAGCGTTAATGGGGGGAAAATGACATGCGATAATGCGTCATGTTTTAACAGAAAATAGCCTCAATTTTTTTCACTCAAAAATGTTTAAATGAAGTATTGTATTTATAAAGGGTATTATTTATAAAGAACTAAAATAGGATATTTCCTATTTGCTTGCTAGTTATTGTAGTATAAGATTTTAAGTGCTTTTTTTTAACTGGGTGATTTGAGTTTTTCATTGCCAAGCGTTTAGCTTAGTCCATATCTTTTCTGTTGCCCTATTGCCCTATTATTCTCGGAAATGCTTATTATATCTCACCCAAAGAAACGGGGAAGTACATAGATACTCAAACTCATACACAGAGATAAACAAATACATACGAATATTTCAAGTGTTTTTCAGAATTAACTTTTAGGTGTGGACGATCATGAACGATAGTTAACTTAGACTGGTACTGATATATCAAATAGGGGAATAAATTGTGAAAGCATAATATATTCACACACACACACACACACACACACACGGCTTGTTACTCTGTGAACAGTCAGAGGTTATGGATCTTTTTTAAAACGGGGGCCACATTTTTATTAACGAAACACTTTGAAACTTGGAACACTGGTAGAATGTGTCATATAAAACATCTTTTTCTCTTAGTCGTCTTTTAAAAAAAAGAAATCCCTAAGTTATTCCATGTTAAAGTTGTCGTATTTCTGTAGTTTCAACCAATCACTGACGTCCATTCAGCCGATATACATTAAGTGCCGACTACATAAACAAACGATTCTGAAACAATTCTATCGGTGATAGGGTTAGGGTTAGCGTTAGGGTAAAACAGCAAATTTAAAAAGAAAAAAGAAAAACGAAGCTATGGAAATTAAATACGCTTTACACCGCTTAATCAGCCAAAGGAGTAAATGTAAACAACTGAATACTTGTCAGTGATTGGTTGAAATTATCGAAATAAGACAATTTTTTACATGAAATAAATTCGAATACAAAAATATTTTTCTGTTCTATAACACAAAATAGATAAGTATACGAAGTTTGAAAGTCTTTCGGTACCAAAACCACTACGTAAAACATTAATGAAAAATGTGGCCCCCGTTTTAAAAAAGATCCGAGGTTATTAAAGATCAAAAGGGGAAAACTCTGTCGATGTAAAATAGAACTAGCCAGCTATAAATTTATGATAGTATTCTGCCCAAGTCAGTGTATATGGTATTCAGGAACGCTATGATGAAAGATATAACTGTGTAAGATTCACCATAGCAACATTACTACCCAGGATAGCCAAGAGAGCCAGAATAATCAGGATGTCCAGGATGCCCTAAGTGGTTTTCGTAGTGTAATGCACATTATTGGATGCTTCTGCATACAGAAATTCACCAAATAACAGACATCTGCTAAATTTGCAAAGAACTCAAACCAAAATCGACAGATGCAGGAAGATAGGCCACAAGAAAAAGAGTAACAATGAACTTTGTTGGAGAATTGCAATCTGTATCCAAAAATCGTTATCTGCTGGTGTTGGTAGACGAATGCTCACGGTACACCTTTGGATTCTATGTTCAGATATGACAACCAGCATTCTAATTAGTCGTCAACTATCACTGTTTCTTACATCCACTTCACCGGGTTGTATTAATTTCGATCGTGACATGTAACTTGAATGTGATGAAATAATATATTTAAACAAAACATGCACTTCGACATATAGCTCCAGAGAAATTTCTGTTTTACAACTTATTCAATCGGCTAATTGATCATTATTGTGCCCTCCTGATATGCGCTTTGTAGGTTTGGGGCGAAATTCCGTTGTCGGTATTTTATCTTGATTTCCTATTACGAAAAGGATCAACAAACTTGCTTAAAAAAACTATCATCCTGCAACAAAAAGATTTGTCAGTCGAAATGTAAAACTAGAAGGAAATATCACCACACAAATGTAAATTAGAAGGGACTATCACCACACAAATGTAAAACTAGAAGGAACTATCGTCACACAAATGTAAAACTAGAAGGAACTATCACCACACAAATGTAAAGCTAGAAGGAACTATCGTCACACAAATGTAAAACTAGAAGGAACTATCACCACACAAATGTAAAACTAGAAGGAACTATCACCACACAAATGTAAAACTAGAAGGAACTATCACCACACAAATGTAAATTAGAAGGAACTATCACCACACAAATGTAAAACTAGAAAGAACTATCACCACACAAATGTAAATTAGAAGGAACTATCGTCACACAAATGTAAAACTAGAAGGAACTATCACCACACAAATGTAAAACTAGAAAGAACTATCACCACACAAATGTAAATTAGAAGGAACTATCACCACACAAATGTAAAACTAGAAGGAACTATCGTCACACAAATGTAAAACTAGAAGGAACTATCACCACACAAATGTAAAACTAGAAGGAACTATCACCACACAAATGTAAAACTAGAAGGAAATATCACCACACAAATGTAAAACTAGAAAGAACTATCACTACACAAATGTAAATTAGAAGGAACTATCACCACACAAATGTAAAACTAGAAGGAACTATCGTCACACAAATGTAAAACTAGAAGGAACTATCACCACACAAATGTAAAACTAGAAAGAACTATCGTCACACAAATGTAAAACTAGAAGGAACTATCACCACACAAATGTAAAACTAGAAAGAACTATCACTACACAAATGTAAATTAGAAGGAACTATCACCACACAAATGTAAAACTAGAAGGAAATATCACCACACAAATGTAAAACTAGAAAGAACTATCACTACACAAATGTAAATTAGAAGGAACTATCACCACACAAATGTAAAACTAGAAGGAACTATCACCACACAAATGTAAAACTAGAAGGAACTATCACCACACAAATGTAAAACTAGAAGGAACTATCACCACACAAATGTAAATTAGAAGGAACTATCACCACACAAATGTAAAACTAGAAGGAAATATCACCACACAAATGTAAAACTAGAAAGAACTATCACTACACAAATGTAAATTAGAAGGAACTATCACCACACAAATGTAAAACTAGAAGGAACTATCGTCACACAAATGTAAAACTAGAAGGAACTATCACCACACAAATGTAAAACTAGAAGGAACTATCACCACACAAATGTAAAACTAGAAGGAACTATCACCACACAAATGTAAATTAGAAGGAACTATCACCACACAAATGTAAATTAGAAGGAACTATCACCACACAAATGTAAAACTAGAAGGAACTATCGTCACACAAATGTAAAACTAGAAGGAACTATCACCACACAAATGTAAAACTAGAAAGAACTATCACCACACAAATGTAAATTAGAAGGAACTATCACCACACAAATGTAAAACTAGAAGGAACTATCGTCACACAAATGTAAAACTAGAAGGAACTATCACCACACAAATGTAAAACTAGAAAGAACTATCACCACACAAATGTAAATTAGAAGGAACTATCACCACACAAATGTAAAACTAGAAGGAACTATCGTCACACAAATGTAAAACTAGAAGGAACTATCACCACACAAATGTAAAACTAGAAGGAACTATCACCACACAAATGTAAAACTAGAAGGAAATATCACCACACAAATGTAAAACTAGAAAGAACTATCACTACACAAATGTAAATTAGAAGGAACTATCACCACACAAATGTAAAACTAGAAGGAACTATCGTCACACAAATGTAAAACTAGAAGGAACTATCACCACACAAATGTAAAACTAGAAAGAACTATCGTCACACAAATGTAAAACTAGAAGGAACTATCACCACACAAATGTAAAACTAGAAAGAACTATCACTACACAAATGTAAATTAGAAGGAACTATCACCACACAAATGTAAAACTAGAAGGAAATATCACCACACAAATGTAAAACTAGAAAGAACTATCACTACACAAATGTAAATTAGAAGGAACTATCACCACACAAATGTAAAACTAGAAGGAACTATCGTCACACAAATGTAAAACTAGAAGGAACTATCACCACACAAATGTAAAACTAGAAAGAACTATCACTACACAAATGTAAATTAGAAGGAACTATCACCACACAAATGTAAAACTAGAAGGAACTATCGTCACACAAATGTAAAACTAGAAGGAACTATCACCACACAAATGTAAAACTAGAAGGAACTATCACCACACAAATGTAAAACTAGAAGGAACTATCACCACACAAATATAAAACTAGAAAGAACTATCACTACACAAATGTAAATTAGAAGGAACTATCACCACACAAATGTAAAACTAGAAGGAACTATCACCACACAAATATAAAACTAGAAAGAACTATCACTACACAAATGTAAATTAGAAGGAACTATCACCACACAAATGTAAAACTAGAAGGAAATATCACCACACAAATGTAAAACTAGAAGGAACTATCACCACACAAATGTAAAACTAGAAGGAACTATCGTCACACAAATGTAAAACTAGAAGGAACTATCACCACACAAATGTAAAACTAGAAGGAACTATCACCACACAAATATAAAACTAGAAGGAACTATCACCACACAAATGTAAAACTAGAAAGAACTATCACCACACAAATGTAAAACTAGAAGGAACTATAACCACACAAATATAAAACTAGAAAGAACTATCACTACACAAATGTAAATTAGAAGGAACTATCACCACACAAATGTAAAACTAGAAGGAAATATCACCACACAAATGTAAAACTAGAAGGAACTATCACCACACAAATGTAAAACTAGAAGGAACTATCGTCACACAAATGTAAAAATTGAAGGAACTATCACCACACAAATGTAAAACTAGAAGGAACTATCACCACACAAATATAAAACTAGAAAGAACTATCACTACACAAATGTAAATTAGAAGGAACTATCACCACACAAATGTAGAACTAGAAGGAAATATCACCACACAAATGTAAAACTAGAAGGAACTATCACCACACAAATGTAAAACTAGAAGGAACTATCGTCACACAAATGTAAAACTAGAAGGAACTATCACCGCACAAATGTAAAACTAGAAGGAACTATAACCACACAAATGTAAAACTAGAAAGAACTATCACCACACAAATGTAAAACTAGAAAGAACTATCGTCACACAAATGTAAAACTAGAAGGAAATATCACCACACAAATGTAAAACTAGAAGGAACTATTACCACACAAATATAAAACTAGAAAGAACTATCACCACACAAATGTAAATTAGAAGGAACTATCACCACACAAATGTAAAACTAGAAGGAACTATCACCACACAAATGTAAAACTAGAAAGAACTATCGTCACACAAATGTAAAACTAGAAGGAAATATCACCACACAAATGTAAAACTAGAAGGAACTATTACCACACAAATATAAAACTAGAAAGAACTATCACCACACAAATGTAAATTAGAAGGAACTATCACCACACAAATGTAAAACTAGAAGGAACTATCGTCACACAAATGTAAAACTAGAAGGAACTATCACCACACAAATGTAAAACTAGAAGGAACTATCACCACACAAATGTAAAACTAGAAGGAAATATCACCACACAAATGTAAAACTAGAAAGAACTATCACTACACAAATGTAAATTAGAAGGAACTATCACCACACAAATGTAAAACTAGAAGGAACTATCGTCACACAAATGTAAAACTAGAAGGAACTATCACCACACAAATGTAAAACTAGAAAGAACTATCGTCACACAAATGTAAAACTAGAAGGAACTATCACCACACAAATGTAAAACTAGAAAGAACTATCACTACACAAATGTAAATTAGAAGGAACTATCACCACACAAATGTAAAACTAGAAGGAAATATCACCACACAAATGTAAAACTAGAAAGAACTATCACTACACAAATGTAAATTAGAAGGAACTATCACCACACAAATGTAAAACTAGAAGGAACTATCGTCACACAAATGTAAAACTAGAAGGAACTATCACCACACAAATGTAAAACTAGAAAGAACTATCACTACACAAATGTAAATTAGAAGGAACTATCACCACACAAATGTAAAACTAGAAGGAACTATCGTCACACAAATGTAAAACTAGAAGGAACTATCACCACACAAATGTAAAACTAGAAGGAACTATCACCACACAAATGTAAAACTAGAAGGAACTATCACCACACAAATATAAAACTAGAAAGAACTATCACTACACAAATGTAAATTAGAAGGAACTATCACCACACAAATGTAAAACTAGAAGGAACTATCACCACACAAATATAAAACTAGAAAGAACTATCACTACACAAATGTAAATTAGAAGGAACTATCACCACACAAATGTAAAACTAGAAGGAAATATCACCACACAAATGTAAAACTAGAAGGAACTATCACCACACAAATGTAAAACTAGAAGGAACTATCGTCACACAAATGTAAAACTAGAAGGAACTATCACCACACAAATGTAAAACTAGAAGGAACTATCACCACACAAATATAAAACTAGAAGGAACTATCACCACACAAATGTAAAACTAGAAAGAACTATCACCACACAAATGTAAAACTAGAAGGAACTATAACCACACAAATATAAAACTAGAAAGAACTATCACTACACAAATGTAAATTAGAAGGAACTATCACCACACAAATGTAAAACTAGAAGGAAATATCACCACACAAATGTAAAACTAGAAGGAACTATCACCACACAAATGTAAAACTAGAAGGAACTATCGTCACACAAATGTAAAACTAGAAGGAACTATCACCACACAAATGTAAAACTAGAAGGAACTATCACCACACAAATATAAAACTAGAAAGAACTATCACTACACAAATGTAAATTAGAAGGAACTATCACCACACAAATGTAGAACTAGAAGGAAATATCACCACACAAATGTAAAACTAGAAGGAACTATCACCACACAAATGTAAAACTAGAAGGAACTATCGTCACACAAATGTAAAACTAGAAGGAACTATCACCGCACAAATGTAAAACTAGAAGGAACTATAACCACACAAATGTAAAACTAGAAAGAACTATCACCACACAAATGTAAAACTAGAAAGAACTATCGTCACACAAATGTAAAACTAGAAGGAAATATCACCACACAAATGTAAAACTAGAAGGAACTATTACCACACAAATATAAAACTAGAAAGAACTATCACCACACAAATGTAAATTAGAAGGAACTATCACCACACAAATGTAAAACTAGAAGGAACTATCACCACACAAATGTAAAACTAGAAAGAACTATCGTCACACAAATGTAAAACTAGAAGGAAATATCACCACACAAATGTAAAACTAGAAGGAACTATTACCACACAAATATAAAACTAGAAAGAACTATCACCACACAAATGTAAATTAGAAGGAACTATCACCACACAAATGTAAAACTAGAAGGAACTATCACCACACAAATGTAAAACTAGAAGGAACTATCGTCACACAAATGTAAAACTAGAAAGAAATATCACCACACAAATGTAAAACTAGAAGGAACTATCGTCACACAAATGTAAAACTAGAAGGAACTATCACCACACAAATGTAAAACTAGAAGGAACTATCGTCACACAAATGTAAAACTAGAAGGAACTATCACCACACAAATATAAAACTAGAAGGAACTATCACCACACAAATGTAAAACTAGAAGGAACTATCGTCACACAAATGTAAAACTAGAAGGAACTATCACCACACAAATATAAAACTAGAAAGAACTATCACCACACAAATGTAAAACTAGAAGGAACTATCGTCACACAAATGTAAAACTAGAAGGAACTATCGTCACACAAATGTAAAACTAGAAGGAACTATCACCACATAAATGTAAAACTAGAAAGAACTATCACCACACAAATGTAAATTAGAAGGAACTATAACCACACAAATGTAAAACTAGAAGGAACTATCACCACACAAATGTAAAACTAGAAGGAACTATCGTCACACAAATGTAAAACTAGAAGGAAATATCACCACACAAATGTAAAACTAGAAGGAACTATCGTCACACAAATGTAAAACTAGAAGGAACTATCACCACACAAATGTAAAACTAGAAGGAACTATCGTCACACAAATGTAAAACTAGAAGGAAATATCACCACACAAATGTAAAACTAGAAGGAACTATCGTCACACAAATGTAAAACTAGAAGGAACTATCACCACACAAATGTAAAACTAGAAGGAACTATCACCACACAAATGTAAAACTAGAAGGAACTATCGTCACACAAATGTAAAACTAGAAGGAACTATCACCACACAAATATAAAACTAGAAAGAACTATCACCACACAAATGTAAAACTAGAAGGAACTATCGTCACACAAATGTAAAACTAGAAGGAACTATCACCACACAAATATAAAACTAGAAGGAACTATCACCACACAAATGTAAAACTAGAGGGAACTATCGTCACACAAATGTAAAACTAGAAGGAACTATCGTCACACAAATGTAAAACTAGAAGGAACTATCACCACACAAATGTAAAACTAGAAGGAACTATCGTCACACAAATGTAAAACTAGAAGGAACTATCACCACACAAATGTAAAACTAGAAGGAACTATCGTCACACAAATGTAAAACTAGAAGGAACTATCACCACACAAATATAAAACTAGAAAGAACTATCACCACACAAATGTAAAACTAGAAGGAACTATCGTCACACAAATGTAAAACTAGAAGGAACTATCACCACACAAATATAAAACTAGAAGGAACTATCACCACACAAATGTAAAACTAGAGGGAACTATCGTCACACAAATGTAAAACTAGAAGGAACTATCACCACACAAATATAAAACTAGAAAGAACTATCACCACACAAATGTAAAACTAGAAGGAACTATCGTCACACAAATGTAAAACTAGAAGGAACTATCACCACACAAATGTAAAACTAGAAGGAACTATCGTCACACAAATGTAAAACTAGAAGGAACTATCACCACACAAATATAAAACTAGAAGGAACTATCACCACACAAATGTAAAACTAGAAGGAACTATCGTCACACAAATGTAAAACTAGAAGGAACTATCACCACACAAATATAAAACTAGAAAGAACTATCACCACACAAATGTAAAACTAGAAGGAACTATCGTCACACAAATGTAAAACTAGAAGGAACTATCGTCACACAAATGTAAAACTAGAAGGAACTATCACCACACAAATGTAAAACTAGAAGGAACTATCGTCACACAAATGTAAAACTAGAAGGAACTATCGTCACACAAATGTAAAACTAGAAGGAACTATCACCACACAAATGTAAAACTAGAAGGAACTATCACCACACAAATGTAAAACTAGAAAGAACTATCGTCACACAAATGTAAAACTAGAAGGAAATATCACCACACAAATGTAAAACTAGAAGGAACTATTACCACACAAATATAAAACTAGAAAGAACTATCACCACACAAATGTAAAACTAGAAGGAACTATCGTCACACAAATGTAAATTAGAAGGAACTATCACCACACAAATGTAAAACTAGAAGGAACTATCGTCACACAAACGTCCTTTGGACGATAACTGACGAGGATTTAGCAACATTCTATGTGTGTATTTTCCGCTTGTTGTTCTGCAAAGTAATTTTTTAACATATTATTTTAGCGTAACACCATGCACATTCTTATTTTGTACCCATTCAGTGTATATTGTATATACTAGCGGGCCTCTCGGCCTTCGGCCCGGTGTTGAAATGTATTCATAAGGCACATATTGGCATCTATCATAATGCCCATTTTCATTACAATAAAAAATGTTTACAAATTTATGTAGAACTAGCAGAGACACCATGTATTGAGTGAACTCTTCTGCTCTGTAATATTCGAATATATTTATGTTTGTGTGTGTGTGTGTAAGAATGTGTACGCGCGTATGTGTGTGTTTCTGAATGTGTATGTGTCGCAGGCGTGGCTGCAGTGTAAGAAGATTGCTTCCCGACCACATGGTTCCGGGTTCAGTGGCACCTTGGTCCACTATCTCCAACTATAGCCTCAGGCTGACCAGATCCTTGTGATTGTATTTGGTAGACGGAAACTGAAAGAAGCCTGATGTATATACATGTGTGTGTGTGTGTGTGTGTGTGTGTGTGTGTGTGTGTGTGTGTGTGTGTGTGTGTGTGTGTGTGTGTGTGTGTGTGTGTGTGTGTGTGTGTGTGTGTATGTGTGTCTGTTAGTGTGTGTGTATGTACATGTCTTTATATATGAGTTTGTCCTCAACCACCACTTGACAGTAGGTGTTGGTGTGTTTATGACTCCGTAGCTTAGCGGTTCAGAAAAAGATCACCGACAGAATCAGTACTAGGCTGTGAAAAAAAGAGTACTGGGATCAATTCATTCCGCTAAAATTCTTCGAGGTGGTGCCCCAGCAAGGCCGCAGTCAAATGATTGAAACGAGTAAACGATAATCTATCTGTCTGTCTGTCTGTCTGTCTGTTTGTCTGTCTGTCTGTATGTAAGTATGTATGTATGTATGTATGTTTTTTATGCATGTATGTTTTTATATATGTGTGTGTATATGCATTCGTAATTAAATTGAATTACGAAGCATCACCCATCACCAAGAAGATTTTCCTATCTTTTGACATTCTCTTGGACAGATTTTGGCCTCAATAAACTTTATCAGATATTGGTTTGAAGTGGGTGGTTACGAGAACCAATCGAAGATAAAAACATATAAATTATAATAATAATAATAAAACTTCAACTCGAATTAACAGCAAATATGTATTTGATAGTTGATAGTTACGCTATTGTTTTAATCTTGACCTAATTTCTTACTATCGGACTTTACATTGCTTATGCTGTCATTTTCGGTCACACAAGCTACAGAACACATCATTCATTAACTCACTGGAAGGAAAAGCGATTTGTTCAGAACTATTCCGCCGGATAAACAGCATTTAGGTAAGTTTGCATCACCGTTTAAGATATATTTAAACAGTAAAATTATAACAAGAAAAAAAAGATAATAATAATAATAATAATAATAATAATAATAATAATGATAATAATCGTTTGATTTTTCATTCTACTCGCATTTCAACGACGTTATTTTAACTTTCATTTTTATTATGTATGTATGTATGTAATTTTTTTCTCTGTCTCTCAATTACTTCCGCAAACAGCTGTTTCATTGCAGATGTATTTCTTCATTGTCCTGCATAATTCTAACCGGGACCTCATTTCTCTTATCAATTCTCCTTTGAGACAGATAAAATAAGCTCCTAGTAACACACTGTGTGCGTGTGGATATATATATATATATATATATATATATATATATATATATATATATAGACAGATATATATATATATATATATATATATATATATATATATATATATATATATATATATATATATATATATATATATATATGAAGTGTAGTATATTGCCACTTAAGTGTGGCTGACCCCTAGGGGTGGATGTTACTGTTGCTTTTAGCCCCAGGAGGACATCTCCTCCAGCTGGAGGAGATGTCCTCCTGGGGCTAAAAGCAACAGTAACATCCACCCCTAGGGGTCAGCCACACTTAAGTGGCAATATACTACACTTTATCGTGCAGTTACTGTTAATACTTCATTTAGAGAATTATATATATATGTATATACATATATAGCATATATATATGTATATACATATATAGCATATATATAGCATATATATAGCATATATATATGTATATACATATATAGCATATATATATATATACACAAAGGGATTTGTATGATTGTGTATAGAAGAGTATATTACTCAAAGGGATTTCCAACTCTGCCTGTTTTTCATATTTTATTTATAATCTTCTAATATCAATATAAGATATATCTTATATTAATATTAGAAGATTATAAGTAAAATGTGAAAAACCGAGTTGGAATTCCTTTGAGTAATATATATATATATATATATATATATATATATATATATATATATATATATATATAGTTTTAGGGAAAATAACCAATTTTCAAGAACTCATCGATGAAAATCCACTATCACATATAGAAAAATTAATAATTAAAAGCACATATCTTATGATATTTACTTTACTTTATATTATACTCATTTATTGTGCTTTTAATTATTAATTTTTCTATATGTGATAGTGGATTTTCATCGATGAGTTCTTGAAAATTGGTTATTTTCCCTAAAACTATATATTTTATATATACTTTATCTATAAACGCTCAATTTAATTATAATTTTTTATAAATTGATTTTAATTGAGTTTTTTACCTGTAATTTTGGATTTTGTCCCTAATATTATATATATATATATATATATATATATATATATATATATATATATATATATATCAGATAAGTGTATCTTATATGTGTGTATGTATGTATTTGCATGGAGGAAAATAAAATTCAAAACATGAGTACATATACATTTTCTGTTAATAATCGGCAAAAATTATAGAGTGACTCGAGGATTGAGAGTTTCACACTTATATATACAAAACACTCGGCCTTTGAATCACTCAATAACTTTTGCCGATTATTGATAATACACGCACACACACGTGCGCACACTCACTCACATACACATACTTGTGTTTAGGCTCACATATATGCTTATATCTATACATACACACACACACACACACACGCACGCACACACTCGCGCGCATATATATAGGGAGAATTCACAAAAAAAAAGACGAAAACAGGTAGTGTAGAAAACAAACAGATGTATTAGTATAACGCTCGGGAATTGAAAAAGTTTTTAACGTTTCGAGCATACGTTCTTCCACAGAAAGGAACACAGAAAGAAACAAGGAGAGAAACAAGCAGAGAGAAAAAAATGTGTGTAGCGGTTAGCGATCTATCATGACGAAAATATATATATATATATAAACCCATTCGTGTACATATAGACACATACATGCACTCATATATGCATCTTGAAATACACGCATATATTTTCATACATAGTTTGTCGAATCTGCACTTCGAAAGTTTATGAAAAATAGAACATGAAATTAGTATATACAGCCATGCATACCTTCAAGGCTCGTTTTTAACACCATGTACATGTATTTAAGTATTAATTAATTAGACACAATATTGTGCATATTCGATAATCTGAAATTCAATGTACACGTACGTTTTTCTTTTTCTGTTTTCTTTTTGGCTTCACTGTGAAGTGTAAACAAATACTTACAACTCTTCGTGGCCGAAAATTATTAGAGTTGTCCGAACTAGTTTCACCTCTATTTAGAGATTCATCGGGGAAAATCTACCTTAATTTTCTGCCCATTGAGACATCAAAAATTTATTCCTATTTATATCAGATGCAAGCAGGGACTCAGCCGAAAAGGCCAGTCTAATTTGCATTGCAGCGAATTCGGGTAATGAATTAATTATGCACAACAAAAGGTATACTGGACAATCAGAAATTAAATGTAAGTATACCAATGATTTTTTAATATAATAAGACTCACTGCGAAATGTAAAATATATAATATTGACTTCAAATTTTGGTACAGGGTCAGTAATTTCGGAGAAGGGATGGGGATAAGTCGATTACATCCACCCCAGTGTTCAACTGCTACTTATTTTATCGACTTTGAAAGGAGTGAAACGCGAAGTCGACCTCAGCGGAATTTGAATTCAAAATGTAAAGATGGACGAAATGCCGCTTAGCATTTTACCTGCTGTGCTGACGATGCTACCAGCTCACCGCCCACGTAAAACATATAATGTTAATGACAGAAAATTATTAGGTAATTCAGCCAATGTCTTTTCAGGGTATAGCCCCACACTATTCGGGGTTCATCGAAAAAATTTAAAATTATCCAGTATATGATGTGCTGTAAATAATGCTGCCAAGGAATATACAGTAATGCAAATTAGACTAGTCTCTTAAACTGAGTTCTGGTTTGTGTTGATATGAATACGTTTAAACTATTACTTTCTTCGTATGTAGAATATCAGGTTAAATGTTTCGGGTGAGTCTCCAAATAGAGATGAGACAAATCAGAGTAATTTCTATATTATTCTTCCCCGCGAAGTTATAAGCATTTATTTATATTTTAAAGCTTTATAATTTAAAATAAATAAATTGAAGATATCTTACATTAAATTTCAGATTCTTTGTTCAAGAAAAAAAATTGTGCACTAAATTATGTCTAAATGAAAGTTATTCATTTTGTTCCAAGGCATCATTTAAAGATAGAAACGGAGATACTTGACTATTGTAGACACGCAAGAAAATACTTTATTCAGAACTATGATTTAAGGAAAATTCTGAATACTGAAAAAAAAAAAAAAAGAAAAAAATGCGGGTCGTATCATCTGCTTTCTTTTTATTTTATTTTTTTTTTTTTGAGATGGATGTATATTAGAATATTCAAAGATTTTTAATTACTTCCCTTGAACAGTATTTTTTTTTATTTATTACTCATGCAATAAAAAATATACTCCCGCACAAGATTTTTTTTTTTTAACATATTTTCACATCTACATATTTAATCATTTATACAACTTTAAATTCTCTTCTGCAAATGATAGCCTCCACTGTCTATATTTTCAAGTAATGGTTATGTTTATTCAATCAGTGCTTGTTATAAATTTCAAAGATGCCAACTGTATAGCAATTATGAAGTAGTTTGTTTCAATTTTAATAATCGTCTGAAGAGTGGTTACGAGATACTTAGAGTAACGAATCCAATAAATTATCACGGATTTTATCACCTCTTTTATGTAAATCCTAAACATCTAAAATTTTGAGTTATTTCCCTTGAATAGTTAGTCATTTTCTGCACACGAAATTAGATTTTTCGTAACCTCATCTCTTTTCTAATTAGCAAATAACTGCTATATTTTCAATCAATAGGTTTCTCTCAGTCCATGTTATGCCATCAGCGCCTTTTATAATATTTAAAAATGTCCACTGTATCTATTATAAATTAGTTTTATGTTCCATTTTTGGTAATCGTTCGAAGACCGGAACCGAGAAATTCAGACTAATAATTTGTTATGCTTTAACTTTCTACAATGTGTGTGTGTGTGTGTGTGTGTGCGGGCGGGCGTGTACGTGTGAGTGCGTGCGCGTGTACATTGCATGCACACAGGCAGCGAAATAGCAGAGTAGAGTCATTTGAGCGAGGAATAGGTTATGTTATGGTATTTGTTCCGGTGCTCTACGCTCTGAGTTCAAAACTCGCCAAATGGTCAGGACGCATCACTTGACCACGGAACTAGCAGTGATTATGAAAGTTGCATTATGAAAGACGGAGGAGGTAGCTTCATTCGAACGCTGGTAATGTTCGCACAGACACGTTCGCATGCACAGGCGGCCAGACATACACATCACATGCACATACACACATACACACATGACGGACCCATGCAAGTGATCTCTCGCCTTGACATATTTTATCGATAAGACTCCCCTTTCACTATTCAAGAAACTTGTGATAGCTTGGAAGCTCCTTCATTATTCATATCTAATTTTCCCCCCTATATATATGTCTTTGCATGTGCTTACTTTTTGAGATAATTATGTACCACAATTTGTATTGTTGTGCACTTTGTCCATTGCATATGATTTTATCTGCATCAAGATATTTTGATTTTCGTCTTGTAAGTATAATTTCAATCCGTATATGTATGTATGTACGTACGTACGTATGTATGTATGTATTGTGTGTCTATTCATATGCATGTATGAATGTGTGTATATAACGTTATGTCTGTACATGCATACATAGATACAAAGATACATACATACATGCATACATACATACATACATACATACATACATACATACGTACATACATACATACATACATACGTACTTCTGTCTGTGTCTATACCAAAGGCAGCTCTTGTTGTTGACATGTTTCGAAAACACGACTGTGTCCCAGTTTTATCTTTTTTTCAACTTCATTTTTCCTTTTGGTGTCTTCATTGGAGTCATTGCAAATTGTTTCGAATAGTAAAGTCTCTAAACTTATCACTAATGTTTCTAGATCTTCACAATCTCATCTTCACGATAAAATGATGTTGGCATGTATTGATGGATATTATTGTCGGCAAGGCCAATGTGACTGGTGTTGACACTAACACCAGAATATGAATTTTTACCGTCATACGTCATTAACCTTATTCTTATTTTGATTGTGATTATCGTAGGTTTTCTGTGTGTGCCTTATGAATATAGCTGCCTTTATTAATCGTTGTAAAAATAAAGTAGAACAAGAACAGAAGGGGCGTCATTGATAATTTCAGGCCCTAAACATCGAATGCAGTTTGACCAAGGTGACGGCAAAAATACTACAGCTTGTGATAGGGTGTGCACAGACCTGTGCGATTTCCAATATATTTAGCTCCAGCAAGTGCCAGTTTCCGAAGCGATGTCTGATGTGACATTCTGAATGGAGATGAGTTAAAGAGATTGGTACAACACCTCTGATGACATTCAAATTGACATCGACTTTCGACTAAAACAGTTTTTTTCTTTGTGTGTGTTTGTTTTTATTTATTTATTTATTTATTTTTGTTATTTATCACTCTTGGGTACAACCAAGCTTCCATTATAGGGGAACGTTGTGTAGTGAATCGTTATATATATATATATATATATATATATATATATATATATATATATAACAAATGAAAAACAGAAGATGGAATATACGAGAATATATTATTAATCACAACGATTGTTTTGACACATCTAGCATCGACTCCTCTTGTGGGACACACAAAAACTGGCTCAGGAGTATCCGGTGGTGCAGACGTATCTCGTCAGGTGATAGATTAATTTAAAAATCTCGTTAAAATGACTGTTCCATAATGTAAGTTTCCGTTTTGTAGAGAGAAAAACGGCCAGACGGAGGAAAATTGTTCATATATATATAGAAGATCCAAAAATAAAATTGCAGAAGACAAAAAGAGAAACGAACACTTAATCCAGCGAGAAAAGTATACGTATGCACACATACATACACATGAGGACGCATGGCCTAGTGGTTAGGGTGCTGCACTCACGATCGCGAGATCGTGGTTTCAATTTCTAGACCGAGTGATGCGTTGTGATCCTGAGCAAAACACTTCATCTCACGTTACTCAGCGATCATTTCGACAGCTGACGCGTAGCATACTATGCACCTGTTCAGGCAACGTAGATTTGATGGAGGGAGTGAGCTAATGTACACCACGTGCATTTGATCACTATAGACAAATCATTTGTGCAGGTCGTTCGGCAAAAGCTGAAACCTCATACGTCGACTTCGACAGGAGAATCCATTGTGTGTATATATATATATATATATATATATATATATATATATATATATATATATATATATATATATATATATATATATATATATATATATATATATATATATATATATATATACATGATGGAGGTTTAGTGCTTAGGATATTCAGCTAACGGTCATGAGTTCGATTCCTGGCGGCGCATTTTGTCCTCGGGCAAGACACTTTATTTCCCGTTGCTCCAGTCTACTCAGCTGACAAAAATGAGTAGTACTTAAGATTGAAAAGTCCAGCCATGTTACACTCTGTGCCTTGCTGAACCTCTCCAAGAATTACGTTAACGCTACACGTGTCTGTGGAGTGCTTAGCCGCTTGTACGTTAATATCACAAGCATGCAGTTCCGTTGATCGGATCAATTGGAACCCTCGTTGTCGTAACCGACGGAGTGTTAGTAGTATCTTCACATTGCTATTTTTCTGAGATAGAACTTCATTTTAGTAACATTTTTTTAAATATAATTTCTTTATTTATTTACACTGTTGAAATTTGGTGGCGAGGAGTATTTAGAAGAACTTTGCTTCGTTATTGTATTTCCAAGTATATTTTAATGAAATTAGTGTAGGCGGTTCTATTATAATGTGAAACATTTCCTGAAATACTCCAAACAGGCAACGTTTGTCACCTATGTTATAAGGAGTAGCGGATATTCCTTTCAGAATATCACATGGTAGTGGCTTGTTCCTGTTTCTCCTGTTTTGTGAATATTGTTGCTTCCGCTTTTCCACTCAGGATGGATGTGTGCATCCACATGAAAATCAGCTTCTTTTTATTCATATATGGAGCTTCCTGTTTGCGGAAATATTGGCCATATAAAGGTAACCTTTTATGGTTATTCGTCAGAGAAAACCTAGCTTTCGTTCGTATAACTGTTCTGGTAGCTTTAATTATTCGAAGTTTAAGTTAACTTCCTGTGAGAATTTTCCCGAGTCAAAATATCTTCTAATATAGCCCCAGGCTGACTAATACAGTATGAGTGAATTTGATAGGCTGAAAGTGTGTGGAAATCCGTCGTGTGTGTGTATGCGTACATATATGTATGTGGTTTACGTCCCGTAACTTAGCGATCCGACGAAAGAGACCAAAAGAATAAGTACTAGGCTTTAAAATATGTCCTTGGGGTCAATTTTTCGCCTAAACCCTTCAATACGCTGCCCCGCTATGGTCGCAGTCCAATGACTGAAACAAGTTTTTCAAAAGCGATAAAAGATCTATTAGTCTTTAGTTGGGCATTGTCTTTTTTTCTACTGGCAAGAAACCTTCTTTGCAGTCAGTTCGGATTGTTTTAAACATTAGTTCTCAATCGGTCCATAAGCAATTTTTTGGGGTCCACACAAGTAAAATAGTAAATCGGATCCACAGTAGTAATTTGCAGATCCACGAAAAAATTCTGCTTCAAATGTTATTTACTGTAAGAAACAGCTACGTTTCTTTCTTTGTCGTTTTACTTAGTTCTGCCTATACGTAGTTCTGCCTATACAATAGGAATTTTGAAAGAAGTATCGATAAAACTAGTTTTTTAGCATCGAATGGTTATGGGGGTCCACCAGAATATAATAGTAATCAAAGGGGTCCATAGATAGAAAATGGTTGAGAACCACTCGTTTAAAAGATAAGCCGTTGCCTGACGGTGCATTGTTTACCTGTGTGACATACAAGCATTTATGACACCCTGAAAGTTGCTTCGAAAACGTTTTAATTTTTATCGCATTTTTTGTTTGTTTGTTTGTTTGTTTGTTTTCTGTAGTCTTGTGTTTTCATGTGTACTGGTGTATCTTGAGAAGACAAGCTGTTCTTCAATTAGGTCTTTGACGTCACACAGACATTTAAATTGATAGGGTTTTTCTAAGGATGTGGACAGTACTTGTCAGCACAGTCTCTTGGATTTCTCTGAGACATGGTTCTCCTGGGATATTATTATTATTATTACTATTATTATTATTGCCAAATTTTAACCGCTTCAAAAAAATGTTCTCTGGTACTCATATGAGCCTCTATATGTCTTAGGATCCCGTTGCCTGGATCTCGTTGCCTGGATCTCGTTACCTGGATCCCGTTTTCCACTGTTTCACGTTGGTTGTTTTACTTCGGAAAATATTCGTTGGATTGCCAGACTTCTTCAAGAACATAGAAACATTTTTGGAAACGCCTTGTTTAGTAGTATCAGTGGGCGACCAGGATGGCACCTTGGACTCACGCTGGAACTGTGCGTGAGTATTTGATAAGAGACCAAGATGTAAAAGCCTTAGCGAACCTGTTCTAACTGCTAAACACTCATCGACTAGATTCCAAAATTTACTAATCTGGTCTAGTTCAAACCGCATCAGGTTATTAAGATCATATCTAGATAGAGTATTAATTAGGTCAGCAGATAAGGATAATGCAGAGCGTCATCAGTTTCAGCGGATTGGTTATACAGATTACAATCTTGTTGTCTACAGGTTTGCCTAAATATGACGTTCTGAGAGGGACCTGGTTACTTTAAACTAACTCGTCATACCTGATGTCTAAAGCCTATGACGATCGAATAAGTAAACTAGCTACGCGATATTTGATAGGGACAATCGCCAACAATTGCAGGGATTCTCTTTGAAAAGTGTCATTAAAATAGAATCCGTAGGATTTTGTAAAAAATTATCTATAGAGTAAATTTGATTATATTTAAAACAAATTGACTGGCGGTTGTTAATGACATCGAATCATTTACAAATTAGTTAACTGAAATAAGTGTAAATATAATTGAACAGAAAAACAAGAAAAAAACCGGAAGGTGAAAGTTCATAATAATTCTTCATAGATTGGTAGACATCCAGTGAGTTCATACCCACGTATCACAGATAAGAGAGAGAGGAGAACCTCTATGAACTTTCCTTTTCCTGTTTTTCTACTTAATTATATTTACACTCACTTCTGTATAACAAATCTATAAATGTTTTGATACCACTGACAACCGCCAATCCCTCTTTTATTTTATTTCATTTGTCGACTTTTGTTTGCCTGGATCCTGTCTCCCATCGTTTCGCAATGTTTTTTTTTTTGTTTTTTTTTCGAGTATTTGATCTCGTCTGAGCACTAATCTGTCCGTATGTACTATACACTTTTTAACGTATTCTTACCGATTATATATCTACAGAACAGATTAAAGGAGTTAGTCGGTTGCTTAAAGGAGGTGACTGAAAAAGCCATCGCGACCGACGTGCTCTTGTGATGAACAAAAACAAGATGCTCGGCCATTTCTTCGACACAAAACACGGAGGTTATGTAGTTAGAGCTAAGGCTCACGCTCTTTGTCACGGAAGACCAAAGTGGTTTGTTGGATCAATGTTGCAGGTCTTTACCAGATCATGATGTGCATGATATGTTGGGTTTAATGCAAATGTGTGCGGATTTCCAGCAGCACCTTACACAAGGGTTTGGTCTTAATTGTAGACTGGAGATCAAGGACTTGAATACGCAAGAATTAAACTAGAGATGAAAGATTTGTTGCCGTTCTCAGAAGAAACGACAATGATAGCCAAGCTAAGGCCACGGTTGGTGATGAGTGATTGTTTAAAAAGAAAATCGCTTGGCTTTGATGCATTGCCTTACTAGAGTTATAGATACGTGTCACACTTGCTTGCTCCTCACTTAGCAAACATCTTTTGCAACTGAAAACAGACTGTGAACATTTTCAGCAATGTTAGGCAGGAAGCGGTTCAAAATACGCCGAAGTTAGCTAGAAGTCTTATCTTTTAGGGGTCTCTAAAATAAAATATCAGTCAAGTACTTGGGTCGATATATAATCAAGCGTTCCCTTTCCCCATATTTTCGGTTCTGTATCATCGTTAGAAATTTACAGAATCGTTAGCACGCCGGACAAAATGTTTTAAGGCAATTTGTCTGCCTTTACATTCTGAGTTCAAATTCAACCGAGGTCGACTTTGCCTTTCACCCTTTCGGGATCGATAAATTAAGTACCAGTGAAATTCTGGGGTCGATGTAATCGACTAGTCCCCTCCCTCAAAACTTCAGGCCTTGTGCCTATAATAGAAAGAATTATTATTATTATTATTATTATTATTATTATTATTATTATTATTATTATTAAGCCAGTACGCGGACAGAATTGTTAGCGCATCGGAAAAATGCTTAGCAGCATTTTATCCAGTCCTTTATGTTCTGAAGTCATATACCACCGAGGGATTTCATCCTTTCAGGGTTAAGAAAAATAAGTACTAGCGAATGTACATGCGTTTATACAGTTTGTATTTATATCTGTTTTTTTAATATTTTTTTTTAATGCGAACACAAGTGTGCATGTGTTTATAGATATACATGTTTAAGTAGATAAGTGCAATGATGTGTGTGCACACGTGTATGTGTCTGTATGTGTACGTGTGTGTGTGTAAAAAATATTTTTTAATGGCAAATGCATAAATGATGCAGACAGCAAGAATAATCAATGTGAAAAGGCAGTAGAGAGTATCAGTAAAACTATTGTCTAACGTTATTGATATGTATGATGAAGTTATAAGTAATTTTTCCATTTTATATTATTTATTACCCAAAGCATGATATACGATAAAAGGATTTAAATTGGTCTTTATGAATTTAATTGTTAATACGCTAAATATTAACAGAATTAAGCTTTTGCTTATTCTTGCTAGTTTGTTTAGCGTCCAAGTCAACGTATAAAAATTTATTATTACTGAAACAGATTAAGTATTGATATCTATTACCTAACTTTTCTTTTTTTGCATTTAACTCTCTTTCACGTATTAATGCTTCTGTAATATTTTCTTCTAAAATATTTATTGCTTTTGTGTGTTGTACACTTTCTAGTTCATTACTCCCTAATTCTTTGTATTTCTGTATTTGATCTAATTTTGTTATCTCAGTATCTTTGTCTAGCGTAATATTTTTGCTCTTAAGTAATGTTCTTTCCTTCAAGGTTATTCTAACGCATTTTTCTTATCTAGTATCAGTTTCTCCAGAAAATCCGTGTATTATCGGCAGCAGTGTTTCTATTTATTTATCATAAGGCAGACAGTTGGCAAACACCTTAGCACGCCGGGCAAAATGCTTGGCAGCATTTCGTCCATCTTTACTTCCTGAGTTCAATTTTTGGCACATCCGAGAGGTTGAAAGGCAAAATCGACCTCTGCAGTAAAATGACAACAATAATAATAATAATAATCCTTTCTACTATAGGCACAAAGCCTGAAATTTGGGGGAAGAGAAAGTCCATTACATCGACCCCAGTACTTGATTGGTACTTAATTTATTGACGCCGACAGGATGAAAGGCAAAGTCGACTTCGGCGGAATTTGAACTCAGAACTTAAGGACGGTCGAAATACCACTAAGCATTTTGCCCGGCGTGCTAACGATTCTGTCAGCTCGCCACCTTAGATGATGATGTTCATAATGATAATAATAATAATAATAATAATGATGATGATGATGATGATGATGATGACAGCAAATACATAACAAAAAACACCAAGACTAACAAGTATATAACATACAGAAAATAGTCCTACTAGGTACCGCACATATCCTACGTAAAACACTTTCAATACATTAAAAATAAGAGCATCACAACAAACCATAGCACATACCCAAGGCACACAGAGCTGCGCTCGATAGTGCACTGAAAACACGTGATAAAAATAAGACTCTGTATAATAATAATAATAATAATAATAATAATAATAATAATAATAATAATAATAATAATAATAATAATAATAATAATAATAATAATAAACTTCATCGAAGTTAACTTTGCCTTTCGTCTTTCTGAAGTCGATAAAATAAAATACTAGTCATGTACTGAAGATCGATGTAATCGACTAACCACCTTATGCCAAGAGTAGAAAAAAATATATGATTAGATCGACTCCAATAGATCGACTCAGGCAATAGGAGAACAAACCATGTTAAAATCGTAGTATGGAATACCGACAAGCATTTAACATCTTGCCTTGAAGTTTGCCTCCAAGCAATCGAGGAGTATCAAATCGCTATCAAGTATTTTCTATACAAAAGACAGAAGGCAAGTTTACAGTTAATGTAAGTTATGTCTGTATAACCAAAACTAAAGACATTGGTTGTAATAGTTTATCCTCTAGAAGCTTCCTTCTCAAAAGGTATAATGTGGTAGGCAGAACAATCTGGAATAGAGTGAGAAAAGAAAAAAAAAACAAATGACAATATAAAGATTGTTGAATTAAAAGAATAAAAGTATCATCTAAGCAATGAAATTAAAACTCGGACACCACCGACGTGATATTATAGTTTGAAACTCCAGAATAGAAATGTCCTCTGTTGTGTCAGTCAGTCGCCCACTTGATATCAATGTAGTGAGGAAAATACAATAAGACTATCACTATGGGTTGCTTTCAGCTTGTAGCTATAATTATAACAGCAACACAGAGATCATTCGTATATGAATTACGGATCCATGTACTTTCTTCAAGAATCCAAGTTCCAGTTGTGCTGGCACATACTCTGTTGCTGTTATAGCTACAAGACCGTCATGAAAGTTAACAGATGAATGACTGCGTGAATGACCTTTTAATTTTCTTTGTTTTTCTTCATAGCCTTGCTTCCGAGAAGGTGGCCAGTCAAAATAACTTCAAACCTCATCAAGAAGATAAGATAATATCCATCCATCCATCTATCTACCTATCCATTCATTCATTCAATCAATCAACTATACTTAAGGACATATGTGTGTATGTTTGTGTCTGGGTAAAGAGGGGTAGGATAAAGAAGTAAACAGGGTCTGATAATGAGAAAAGTGTGAGCTGTAGTTGATATTTCAAGTGCATAAAGGTTTCAAACAAATTAGTTTAATTTAATTGATATATCTGCACTTGCCATGGGCGTAGGGTAGATGAAATTGAAGCGGATTTTAAATAAAATTTTAGTTAGGTAAAGCACTATGATAGCTATAGCCATAATCCTTTCTGCTGTAGGCACAAAGCCTGATATCTTGCAGGAAGAGACTAGTTAATTACATTAACCCCAGTACTCAACTGCTATTTATTTTATCAACCCCGAAAAGATAAAAGGCGAAGTTGACCTCGGCAGAATTTGAACTCGAACGTAAAAACGGACGAAATGCCACCAATTATTTTACCTGGTCTGCTAACGATTCTGCCGGCTCGCCGCTGTAGTAGCTATAACAATAATTGTTTCTACTATAACCACAAGATTTGAAAGTTTAAAAGAGGGAGTGGCTAATCGATTACATCGACCCCAGTGCACGGCTGGTTTTTATTTCATCGACCCCGAAAGGATGAAAGGTAAAGTCGATCTCGGCGAAATTTGAACTCAGGACGTAAAGATGAGCGAAGTGCTTAGCAGCATTTCGTCCTCCGTGCTAATGATTCTGCCAGCTCGTCGCATTAAAAAGTACTAAAAGTACGGAAGTATTTCGTTGAATCTATCAACATTGACCCAAACCTAATGACCCTTATTTTTACAAAATATTTCATTGTTATTCTCTTGGCCGATTTGCTCTGATTATTTGTCGGCGTTTAAAGGTTTATTAGTGACCTTGCTACGTCATTAATTTAACGTGAAGACAGGCCGATTTTTCGTCTGATAAGAGAACAAGATACTTAAAGCTTATTGCCACTTGTATATCTAATAGACATGATTTTTGTGAAATTTAGATTAGATTAGATTATTCAAAAATCCAACAGACTTTATCCCTTTTGTTATTTCGCCAAAGCTTTCGTAATTTGCCGTATTTGTTGTTATATATATATATATATATATATATATATATATATATATATATATATATATATATATATATATATATATATATATAGGTGTGAAAGTTGGTATGTGAAAGCACGTGGTTGGATGTATAAAAGATAATAAGAGTGAAAAAACTACAGAAGGCTTGTGTTACATGGTTAAAGTATATATTTAAATTATGTCAGAAAAATGTTAGAAAAATGTTAGAAAAATGTTATAACATTTTTCCAACATTTTTCTAACATTTTTCTGACATAATTTAAATATATACTTTAACCATGTAACACAAGCCTTCTGTAGTTTTTTCACTCTTATTATCTTTTATATATATATATATATATATATTTACAAACTAAATGCAGGAGGAAAGGAAGAACTCCGTTGAATCAGTTTAATTAGAACTATTACAGCGTAGGAGACACAAATAACCATTCAAAAGCACACCTTCACTTTAACCTTTGCCTGTTCAGAGTATCACGTGATACATAGGACATATTTCTCCCTGGTATCCATGCATCATCTATTATGTACATTCCCATGTTTTTTCAACCACCAGGGTAACTAGCTTCCATAGATGATGTCATGGAGAATAATGACGGTGATATTCAGCATGAGATTCAGCATGACACAAACAGAAATACACACACGCACGCACATATACATATACGATAGGCTTCACATAGTTTCCATCGACAAAATTCACTTGCAAGGCATTGGTCACCTTATGGTTATAGTAGAAGACATTTGCCTAAAGTGCCGCGCAGTGGGACTGAAACCCAAAACCACGTATGTAAGAAATTTCAGTTACACACACACACACACACAAATTTATTGAAACTGAAGTCTTCACACCACTGCAATTATAGATGACCTGAACTTTTGTTGGTGGGGTTGTGAGAGGGGGTGTACCAAGCTAATTTTATACGCATCCGAACAGGTTCCATACTTTTGTGTCGCCATCGCTGTCATTGGCCAGTTTCTAAATGTTATTCCATCAAATTGTCTTTGGTTATTTCGTTATTCATTGGTTAATTTTCTCTTCATTCGTTTTGTGATTCACGTCTTTTGATCCATTGTCAGCTTTTCAGCCTCCTGTCTCTCTATCGATTACGTAATCATATATCCTGCAAATGATATCGATGGCACACGCAACACACACACACGCACACACACTGTTTCATATATTACAAATTCGGTGTTTGCTGTGTTGCTTTCGATTGGTTGCTTTCGTTATTTATTTATATCCGGGTGATAATTTATGTTTCTTCATCATTATCATTGTCTTTTTGCATTAGACCTTTTCTTGTCCTCCTTCTTATTCTATCACATTTAATATTACTAAAAATATTGCTATTATATCTTTCATGCATCTATTTTCACCAAAATTCAATTCTGTCTACAGAACGTCCGTTTAAAATGATGTTTAAAAATGTTTTTCACAAACTCGGTGAAAAGATGGAAGACGATCATTTCATATTTGACGTCGCTAAATTATTTTTTCTCAAGTTCAACTTGTTGGTTACTTATTTTGTTTGGTGCACCGTTGCGGTTGGTGTTATTGTCGTGCCTCCACTGCTATTTCTATTGTAGAAACGTCATCAGACATCTATCCTGTCTGCAATTTCACTCCGTATTTTTCTCTTCTCTTTAAAAAAAAAAAAATCAATTTTTATTCTGCAAGAATGTGTGAGATGGTAATTCTTTGTTCCGTGTTGTTTTGAGAATATAAATTAGACAAGTGGTTGTTATTTTTTTGTTCGGTTTTGAGATGGTTATAAATCTACCTGGTACGCAGGTACTCGCATATCAGGGTTGGCAACAAGGGGTGGCGGCAACATGTCTGCCACTGAGATGCATGCCTTCCCTAAGCCTCGGGCTGTTTCTAAATAATCTTTCAGATATAAAGTAATCGACAAATACCACCCCACTAAAATTACTGGCGTTGTGCTAAAACTTGAAACCCTTATTTAAGGGGGCGAGCGAGCAGAATCGCTGGCGCGTCGGAAAAATGGTTAGAGGTAGTTCTTCCTGCTTTTTACGTTCTGCGACTAAATTTCGCCGAGGTCAACTTTGCCTTTTAAATTTTCGAAGTCGATAAAATATAGTACCAGTCTATTATTGAAGGGTCGATGAAATCAACTCGGCCCCTCCCATCAAAGCTGCTGATCTTGTGCCAAAAGGTGAAACAATTATCAAGAAGCGGCGAGAGAACAGAATCCGTTAGTGCGTGGAAAAAAAGGCTTTACAGTATTCCGGCTCTTGACGTTCTGAGTTCATATCCCGCAGTGGTCAACTGTATCTTTCATTACTCTGGAGCCGATAAAACAAGGTACCAGCTAAGAACTAGGGTCGATTTAATCCACTACCCTCCCCACACTTCCTTCTAAATTTCTGGTCTTGTGCCTCAATTAGAATCCATTGTTAATTATTCAGCGGAGGAGAAGAAGAGGACGTGTTTTTTGTAGAGCCTCTCTGATGCTGGTGAGATCAATGCAGTTTGTATCCAGTTCGAACTTTTGAAGATGGACGCCTGCAGAAGAAATGGTGTCAAGTTGGATATCCTTCAAAGCTGCAATTCTTACTAGGAACTATGGGGTAAATAATAGCGTAGCTAGGGGTTGGGGGTGAGGGCGAAAGAGCGTCCTCTTCGGGCGACGCTTTTACAAGGTGGGCGATGCTTTTACGGGGCAATTTTGGTTCTGCTGTATAATCCTGTATTGTCTATATTGCTCCTGCGAGCGGAGGAACTTAAGAGCTGCCCCGGGCGTCACATTTTAGCCATGTCACTGGGATAAGGTGTTTAGTCGATTCCTTGAAAGTGAAATACACTAAAAAGTAGAGGGATATGGAAGAGTGACTTTAAACCGAAGAAACCAGAAACTGTTATTATTCCAATAATAATTGTTGAGTGAAAGCAAGGGTGAATATATGTAAAAGTAATAACCATTGTTCACAAAAAAAGTTGGTAGAGGAAAGATTTATGAGGTGGGTTTAAAAAGTATAAGATTTAATTTTTTCCTCCACCAAAACTAATGCCGCGTGGACAAAATCCTTTGAGTGGGATGTGACGCAATCCTTCCTGCGGTCGATAAATTAAGTACCAGTTGCATACTGGGGTCGATCTAATTGAGTGGGTCCCTCCTCAAAAATTTCGGGCCTTGTGCCTAGAGTAGAAAAGGATATTCACCGCGAAACCAACGGTAACTTACAGACCAGTTATATAACACTAGCAGAAATACCCGGCGTTGCCCGGGTTAAAGAGAATAATGAAATCTAAAAACGCCGTCTAGACTACGCATCATCTTTATATATAGAGATGTATATACACACACGCACCCAGACACACGTATATATATGTATATCAATATAAATATATGAAAGTCAATGAAGTTTCGTAAAAGAAGGTGATCATGTACATACTTTCTTGCTGTTGTGATTATAACACCTCATTGTAAACTATGTTCCTTGTTTTCCCTTGTGGAGCATATACAAATAGGTTTTTTGTTGCTGCCCACTCTTGAGCAGCCAACATACAGTTGTCCATGTGAGAAGCAGGGCTCTTCCAAGAGAAGACCAGCTACAGACAGTGTTTGACCCTGATATTTGTTTATGGACATGGCAAAAGTCACACGAAGGGGGAATTGTAGTCTTCTGAATGTAAAAGGAATGTATGCTCCTGATGGAGTAAGAGGAATTCTTGGAATAAAGACGTCATCCCCTTTTGCACATCCAGAAAGAATTGTAGCCTCGATAACGTGTGACATCATTTTCTAAATAATGCTCATCTGTTATGTTCGGGTTAAAATTTCATCAACATCAAAAATATATGAATTTTCATGGGAGTTATGGCCGTTATGCAAAGAATATAATTTCCAAATTTCATAAAGATCTATTCAGTACTTTTGACGTAGTTTTGGATAAGAAAACAAATGACTAATGTGTGTGTTTGTGTGCATGTGTATGTGTGTGTGTGTATGTATGTATGTATGTGTGTATATATACATATATATATGTATATATGTGTACATATTACATGTACATCTATATATATATATACATCTACACATATGTATACATATACATGTATGTATAGATCTATATATATATACATATACGTGTACATCTATATGTATACATATACATCTCTCTCTCTCTCTCTTTCTCTCTCTCTTTTTCTCTCTCTCTCTTTCTCTCTCTCTCTTTCTCTCTCTCTTTCTCTCTTTCTCTCTCTCTCTCTCTGAAAGTATCTGTCATTACAGTATCGAAATGGTGTACATATACATGTATATGTATACATATACATCTCTCTCTCTCTCTCTTTCTGTCTCTCTCTTTCTCTCTCTGTGAAAGTATCTGTCACTACAGTATCGAAATGTGATTGTTTCAGTTAGTGGAATAGTTTCATTTTTAAAGTGAAAGTATTTGACATGAGTGTTTTTGTTTCACTTTTGACACGTAATACTTAAATAGTGGAGGAGATATTATGTTGCCGTGTGCTCGAACTCTGCAAGAAGTTAATAATTTTTTTTGACTAAAACACAACTGGAACCCTAAGTAAGGCATGTGTAAAATTTGTATGAAATTGGTTGCGTAGTTCTCGAGTTTTAGGGATTCACACAGACAGACAGACAGACAGACAGACAGACAGACAGACAGACACACATTCTCATTTTTATATATATAGATAACAAGTAAAATATTGTTTGATGATATAAAAATATACGTATTCTGTATCTTATATGGAAAGTGTTTTTTCTAACTTATGGACAGCTAACAGATTACCTACACACACACACACACACGTTTCTAAAATGCAATTAGGAAATAAAGAATTGCAATTAACCTCGCTAACAAGAAATGAACCAGACAATTTCTAAACGACCACCACCGACAACACCACCCTAACACAAAATTTCAAAAATATATTCAAAAATATTTTTGTCAAGTTTTAATAGATTATTGTCAACGTCTCAAGAACAGCTGCAACTCTTCTCAAATTTAAAGATAACACTGAAACAAAAAAATATGTTTAAATCACACTGTTAGGTATTTGGGTGGAAGTGGGGGGGGGGGGAGTCTTGTTTAACTATAACAACCCTTCCACATGATTGAATAAGTAACATGCAACAACGGGTATACCTCAACGTACGTTGGTAGTAGGTTCCAAGATACGTGACGTGACACAAAAATTACGTAACGCGAAAAGACAATTTAAAAAAGAATGTTAAGTTATAACTAAATTCATTAACTTTTAGGTGGATGTGTGAGAAGAAGTTTGCTTCCCAACTACAGGGTTCTGGGTTCACCCACACAACGCAGCACCTTAGACAAGTGTTTTCTACTGCAGCCTCGTACTTATTTTATCGACCTCAAAAGGATAAAAGGTAAAGTCGACCTCGGTGGAATTTGAACTCAGAACGTAAAGACAGACGAAATACCGCTAAACATTTTGCCCGGCGTGCTAACGATTCTGTCGGCTCGTCGCCTTTGAATAGTTTAATACTGAAGTGTAGCCAGAGAATTGTGTAAAAAAAATTACAGTAAGTTGAATTTTTCCAACGAACGAATAAAGCATTTCGGAAATGAAACTCAACAGGCTTTGACTAAGAATTAATATTGTGACATGTTCTTAACACTCATTATGTGATCAATATGACCCAAAGGATTTATCGAAGTAATAATCAGCAACTGATAATTATAAGCTTATGATTTTAATATTATCACATTATTATAAGATCGATGTTTTCTCCCGAAAACAAATCATCAAGAAGTGTTGGCTTAATTGTTATTTGCTAATTATGAAACATCCGCTAGATATTGAGATGATTTTTTTATAAATTGAGAATTTATGCTGTATGATGTTTGATATACCTGTATTTGGCCACATTGGCCAGTCTGAGTTATTTTAAATTACCTTGGCCATAAATGAGTTCTACACTTTTTTTCGAATGAGTCTAAATCCCATGACTACTAGAGATAGGTCGGATGATTGTCGAGCCGATGACGCTTATTGAAACAGAAATACGCGTCCACGATTGTCTTCTAATCACCAGATAACAAGCCTGTCTTTTTCCTTTATGGCATGTCAGCTTTTGAGAAATCCTTGAGTCTAGAGATTATCTCTCCTTCTCGAGTGGAACTGGTCTTAATTGTCATTCAGTATTTATGGTGTATCCTCTAGAAGCGGAAATAATTTTTAAAGTTGAAGAATTTATATTGTTGCTATTTAATACATCTATTTGTCTGTGTTACCCAACGACCCAGGATACATATATTTAATTAGCATCACAATACAGTCGTGACTAAAAGTTTGGAACATTTTTTCAAAAATTAAAATTGTTATGCTCAAAGTACAATTCAATTCAAATATATACAACGTATATATATGGGCATTTAATATAAAAATTCTAATTTTAAGACCTATGGTCCAAACTTTTTGGCCACGACGGTATATGGATGTTCTAATTAACCTTTAAAATTTAAATACTTAAAATGATCTCTACTTTTTAGTTGCATCAAAACTATTAATCTGGCATTAAAATATTCCCCTTAAGTCGTAATTTGCAATTAGAAACTCACTTATTCCATCGAAGGACGTAAAGACTATTCGGTAGGTGACACTAAGAGACAAGATAGTGTGAACCATTTAATAGTTTAAACGAGTCTTTTCAATCAACATGTTAACATAATACGTTTGTTAAATACGCGATCACGTTTGCTGTATAGGATGTGTATTAAATATTATACAATTGTTTGCTGCCATAGCAGAGTTCTGAATCTATTAATGATAGTGATGATAACAACCCAAACGATTGCCCCAATTACAATCATAAGTAGAACAGTATTACGAGTATAATAATGACCATAATGTTAGCGAGCTTAGAACTAACACAATAACAACAATTTATTATTACACCAACAACAATGAGCTTATTGTATACAATGCCCATGTTTACTACAGCTCGTTGGAAAAGGGTAAAAAAACGGGACAAAAAAGAATCAACAATGATAGCCAAAGTAAACAGGTTAAAACCCGAAACGGAAAAATGAATGGCAAAAAAGCTACAAAGAGGAAAGGGTGCGTAGGCACTCAAGGGCAGTGCAAATTTAGGGAAGCATGGAACTTTGTAAGGATACAGTATCCTGACAGCCAACAACTAACATGGTTAGTTTATTTTATTTTATGAGCATGGTCACGAATGGTGGTAGAGGTGTTGAATTCAAAAAGGTGATCAAAATTATTGATAGAAAGCTGGGGGATACTTTCACAGGCTTCTTCCAAGCCAGATGTTTGATATCGAAGCCTTAGTGTGTTGATTACCAGAGAAACAAGACTTTCAAGTTATGGTCAGAGAATGACGGGAGGGCATTCGTCTAGCGGCTTGTTTCTGGACAGCTTCCAGCAATCGGTATATTGGAAAAGATTGGGGGTTCTGGATTGACGATGCAAAGTCTACGTGTGACCGTACCTTAGCCATGCATATTTTTTAATAGATAGCCGGTGAGTGGTTGATAAAAGTCTTATCGAGTAATACTTTCGGTCTTTTTCGACGATTTTAGACATATAGCTTGCCAGTCAGAAGTCCATTGCTGCCAGATAAGATTGCTTGAAAGCTCTATAGTGTTATAGGATTCGTTCTTTTTGTCTCAAGCTACAGAATAATATTGTGTGCATATTTTAATACAATAGACTATTTCAAGATTTCCCTCTCCTCAGGGACATATAGAGAAATAAGAGAGAGAGAGAGAGAGAGAGAGAGAGAGAGAGAGAGAGAGAGAGAGACAGCGACAGAGACAGACAGACAGACAGACAGACAGAATGAGGAAGGAAGAGAACGAGAGAAACATTAACTCTTTAGCATTCAGATTTCTTTGTCAAATATAATGCTAATTTATTTACATGGTTTTGAATTAATCGTAGCTTTGAGATTTCAGTGATGTGATTATGTATTTTTAGAATGACATTGTAGGGTAGGTGTAAGGAGTTGGATCAGGTCAGTTTGAACATAAAACAGGTCGAATATATGGGCCGGATATGGCTGGATTAAATGCTAAAGGGTTAAATGCTGGATAAAATGCTGGATTAAATGCTAAAACATCTGATTCAAATAAGTCAACGTCGAATCAGCGATGCCATATACGCGGCGCTAAAACAGCTTTGGCAAAACGTCTCATAATTCTCATGGGTGGAGCAGTCAACGAATTGGTAAGTTTTATCAAATTAAGACGGTTTTAAACTTTTAAACTTTTCTAACATAAAAGCAAAGAGAGAAAAGTTATATCGATGCACGCTGTCTTCTTTCTCCTCATCAACAAAAAGGATATCGGTCAAAACATTTTCACTAATATTTTTCGTTGAGTATGTTGCTAGCATTTGTCTGTTTAAGAACCGTTCTCTTAATCTACGTTTTCGTGTTACCTTATATTCACTCCTTTCATTCTATTTGAATTGCGCATTTCTTAGAATCAAATTGAATGACCTATTATATTTGATTTGTGAACTACATGTTCTCATTGATTGTTTATGTCTGAGTCATATCACAGTTTCTCCAGGATCATTTCTACAGGTATGTTTAACTGTCTTTCTGTTGTGTTTTTTTTTTCCTGTGAATTCGTGTGTTTGTTTGTATCTGTGCGTTATCGTATTTATTTAACGGTTTAATACGTGCACTTCTGTAAACATACATACATATATACATACGTTTGCTGTGCTTAGAAGTGGCATGTGTATGTGTGTGTGTGTGTTGAAATATTTCCACCAGTTGCTTCTTCATATTTTGAAATGTTTTAAATGGGTAAGGTTTACGTAAAGGAAGTGTTTCCTTTTAAATATTTTCTTATATATATTACAGAAACTTAAAATGTACATATTTAATGAATTTCAAACTATCCCTTTATTATTACACCTTACACACACACACCCTGGCATATCCGTATATATATATATATATATAAGGTATACAGACATTCACGAAATATTGGCATATCAAGGTAACTTGCATAAGATACTTGAACTTAAGGTGAAATATTTGCATTATAGTAGAAGGACATATTTACTGGTACCAAAGTACATCTCTCCTGGTAACTGATTTCGCTGAATGTGAAATTCTTTAACCAGTAGTATACTATGTTACTGTTAACTACATAGTAATATAAGCTGTTGGTATTGCTGCATTACATTATAATCGTGATACAATGCATGACCTCATTATACACTTGACCTTACTCTCTCTTTTATATGTATAAAAGTATAAAAACTCATCCACTTTTAGATTTCACCCTGTGCTATCCAGTAGTAGTATTATACGCACTTCCAGGTTTGCATTTGGGCATCTGTCGTGTGTGAATAGATGATTGAAAGAAAATTTGGAATCAACAAGAAGTGGCTACTACTAAGTCCAAAGACAGAGAGGATGCTTTTGAAGCATAGAATTTGAACTTACGGAGACAATATTTACATATCGCCTGAGGAAATACAACTAGGTCTCACAATGCAGGTAAACGGTTGCATAATCAAGTACTTGGACGCCTGGAGAACTATGATGCGTAGAAACAATTGTAGTGATTGAAAATAAATGTCCAACCGTCCTTGTTGACTTCAATTTTTTTTCAATTACACACACACACACACAAATATATATATATATATATATATATATATATATATATATATATATATATATATATATATATATATATATATATATACAGGGTGCGGTGAATAAACTGTCGTCTAAATTACGCAAAAAGGAAAATAACACCGACATCTCATTTTAACAGGTATGTCTACCAAAATTATATAAAATTATTTTGAAATTCTAAAGAGTAAATTTATTCCATAAAATCATCCGCGGCCTCGAGACAACTTCGGAATCTCCTGCAACACTTCTGGACCGTCTCCTTGTTTAAGTTGGTGAATGCTGCCATAATCCTTGCCTTCAGTCATCTTTGGTGTTATAAGGAGTTTTGTTGGTCCCTTGCTCAACTGCACCCCCACGTACTTTCACTGCACTCCCGAGCGCAACTCTGTATACAGCTTGGGTGTGTGTTGTAGTTTGTTGTCGTGCTCTTATTTTCACTGTATTGAAAGTGTTTTACGTAGGATGTGCTCAGTGCCTAATACTGCTGCTTTCTGTATGTTATATACTTTTGTAAGTCCTGGTGTTTTGGCTATGTATGTTTTTTTTTATATCATACCTAATGCACCCACTATTAGGTTGTTCCGAAAATAATGGCCGATTTCAGAAACATAATTTTATTCTGGAAAAATTAACAATAAAAATGTTTTGAACGTCTATGCATTTCTGCCATCGATTATCGAGATTATTTATGCCTCGTTGATAAAAACTTATTGGCTTTGATGCTAAGAAATCTTTGAAAGCTCATTCCACCTCTGGTTTGGACCTGAAAGTTTTATCACTTAAAAACGAGTTTAAATGCTTTAAAAAATGATAGTCAGTGGGTGAAAGATCAGGAGAATATGGAGGATGCGGTAAAGTCTCGTATCCCAAGTCTGTGAGTTTCTGAAGCATCATTCTTGCAACATGTAACATTGCATTATCGTGGAGCAAAAATTCGGCCACCCCGATTCAACAATTCAGGTCTTGTTTTTTGGAAGTGAGCATGCATTTCAGCGAGTTGATTGCAGTAAACCTCTGCTGTAATGCTCTGATTGGCTTCCAGAAAGCTGTAATGGACAACACCAATTGCAGACCACCAGACAGTCACCGTAATCTTTTGCTGATGTAGCTTTGGCTTTGGGAAATGTTTGGGAGACTCATCACGATCACACTGTTGACCTGGTCGTTTACGGTTATGATAAAGGATCCACTTTTCGTCACAAGTGACTATTCGGTCAAGAAAATGATCATTGGTGTTTCGCAGAAAGAGCATCAAGCACACTTCAAAACGCTGATCTTTTTGATTTTTATTGAGCTCATGTGGTACTCATTTATCGAGCTTTTTCACCTTACCAATCTTCTGCAGATTGCGTGAGACCGTTGCAATACTGACACCAAGTGCCTGAGACATTTCTCTGACACTTTGACGTGGGTTTTGTTCAACAGTTGCTTTCAATTATTCATTGTCAAACCTGCAAGAACGTCCTCTACCTTCTTCATCTTCAAGGCTCTCATCACCTCTACGGAATTTCTGAAACCACCTTCATACTGTGCAATCACTTGTGAATCCCTCTCTCCATGCTCTGTTGATATTGGCAGCAGTTTGGGAGGCATTGTGCTTGAACTCATGCAAGAAAAGTAAGCGATGGTCCTTTTTGTCATGTTCATAATTAAGGGCGCCTGTGCTCCAAGAATGTTTTCTGTATGAAATAAGTAGAAAATTATTAAAGAGCATACATCAATTATTAAGTATGTCGAAATTCACCTAAAATACAAGTAAAATACTATGATAAAATTGCGTTTCAAAACACCAACACTTAAAGCGGCCATTATTTTCGGAACAACCTAATATATATATATATATATATATATATATATATATATATATATATATATATATATATATATATATATATATATATATATATATATATATATATATATATATATATATATATATATAGGCGTTTATATATTCGTTTTGCAAAATTCTTGATGTGAATTCGTATGTTGAAACAGATATTATTGTATTTGGGGATGGTCATGTTGCCAGTTTAGCCAATGAAAACACACGCACTATATATTTGATGTTCACTTGCTTCAGCTTTATTTTATATTAACTGCATTTCGGCCATAGTCCTTTCGTCACACTTCTGTAACCTCATCAGTGGCCCTTTGCTTTCTTTCTTTTTTGTATGTTTCTCCTTACTAACGATCTGCCATTTTGCATTCCTATTGGTTGTGTCTGTATTTGCGCATGCCTATATCCCTGTGTGTGTGTGTGTCTATGTTTAGTAAGTGCGTGTGTGTGGGAATGTGCCTGCATTATCAGTATCCCCTGTTTATACACGTTCGTTTAATTTGCTTTTATGTGT